>NW_025209458.1:9228-14591 GCF_004010195.1 Chiloscyllium plagiosum
CAACTGTTCCTTAAACAGTCTACACATATATATAGTGCCTTTACCATGGAACAATTGCTCCCAATCCATGCTTCCAAACTCATGTTTCATCGCATCATAGTTTCCTCTTCCCCAATTAAATATCCTCCGATTTGGTCTTATCCTCTCCTTCTACATAGTTAAAATGTGAGGCAGTTGTGGTCACTATCACCAAAATGCTCCCCCAACAAAAGATCTGATATCTGTGCCGGCTCGTTGCCAAGCACCAAATCTAGAATGGTATCTCCCCTCGTCGGCCTGTCAATGTGCTGAGTTAGGAAACCCTCCTGAACACACCTTACAAAAACAGCTCCTTCCAAACCATCTGCTCGAAGGAGGTTCCAATCAATATTGGGAAAGTTAAAGTCACCCATTACAACAACGCTATTACGTCCACCCTTTTCCAAAATCTGCCGACCTATGCTTTCTTCCATCTCCCTGCTGCTGATGGGGGGCCTGCAGTGAACACCTACCGAGGTGACAGCTCTCTTGCTGTTTCTAATTTCCACGCATACTGACGCGGTAGGCAGATCTTCCTCGACAATGGAAGCTTCTGTAGCTGTGATAACCTCTGTGATTAGTAGTGCTACACCCCCTCCTCTTCCCCCCGCCCTCCTTATTCTTGTTAAATGCTCTAAACCCTGGAATATCCAATAACCATTCCTGCCCCTGAGAAACCCATGTCTCTGTTATGGCCACAACATCATACCTCCAGGTACTGATCCATGCTCTAAGTTCATCACTTTTATTCCTGATACCCCTCGCATTAAAGCAAATGCACTTTAACTGATCCCTTGGTTCCTTCCCAGGAAGGTCCTTCCCACTCGCTGGTCTACGTCTTGCTATTGCCTCGTCTGCATCAACTCTCACCTCTGGTATACAGCTCAGGTTCCCACCCCCCTGCCAAACAAGTTTAAACCCTCTCGAACTACTCGAGCAAAACTTCCACCCAGAACATTGGTCCTCTTCCAGTTCAGATGCATCCCGTCCTTCTTGTACAGGTCCCTTCCCCAGAAGGCATCCCAATTATCTACATATCTGAAGCCCTCCCTCCTACACCAGCTGCGCAGCCACGTGTTAAGCTGCGCCCGTTCCCTGTTCCTCACCTCACTATCTCGTGGCACCGGTAGTAAAGTAGAGAACATTACTCTGTTCGTCCTGCTTTGCAGCTTCCATCCTAACTCCCTGAAATCACTTTTTATATCCTCAATCCTTTTCCTGGCTATATCATTAGTGCCAATATGTAACATGATTTCTGGCTGTTCGCCCTCCCATTTTAGAAGCTTATACACCCAATCGGAGACGTCCCGGACCTTGGACCAGGGAGGCAACATACCATCCGGGAATTCTGATCCTGACCACAAAATCTCCTGTCGATTCCCCTCACTATCGAGTCCCCTACCACGAGTACTTTTCTATTCTGCCCCCTTCCCTTCTTTGACACAGTGTCAGCCTCAGAGCCAGGGAACTGACTGCTATGGCTTTCCTCTGCGAGGTCATCCCCCCCAGCAGTATCCAAAACGGTAAACTTATTGCTGAGGGGAATGTCCACAGGGGGTCTCTGCACTGTCTGACTCTCCCCTTTCCTTCCCCTAACTGTAACCCATCTATCCTTGTCCTGAGCCTTAGGAGTGACCAACTGCGGGTAACCCCTCTCCATTACCCCCTCAGCCTCCCGAATGATCCGTAGTTCATCCATCTCCAACTCCAATTCCCTAACACGGTTTTCAAGAAGATTGACTTGGGTGTACTTCCCGCAGATGTTGCCAGCGGAGACGTGTGCCATGTCTTCCACCTGCCACATTCTGCAGGAGGAGCAATCAACTGCCCTAGTATCCATACCCGACTTATCTGAACACCCACTCAGTACTAAAGTAGAAAGCTTAGCTCAAGTTGCTGTAAAATTATTAACAAACTTATATTTAATAGACGAAGTTTAGAATGAACCTTACCTTATTAAGTAGGTTAGAGGAGGAGGGCGGGTGAGAGACACTACAGTTGTAGACTCCTATGTATTTGAATATATCTTTGTGCCAAGCGTTGTAAACCAAGAAGGTACGGTACCTATTGTTTGTGTAAGTGTTCCAACAGAAGCTATCCCAAAATGTTCTTTCCTTTGATTGTATTTTAACTAAAGCGTTTTAATAGTTATATTTTGCTTAATGTCGAGTGGTTTGACCAGTCACAACATATCTGGAACGCACACTTCCCATCTATATTCAAAATAAGGAAAGGTTTGGGTATAAACGGCCTTCTTAAAACATTTTTCGGGGATCTGGTCTGGTCCACAACAGTTGTAGCCGAGGGGTTTGTGACTTACTCCTGTAATTAAAAATTTAGTGGAGATGCTGGGGATGATTTGCTGGAGGATGTGCTGTGAGCTGCCTCAGACATTCAGGGAGACCTGAGGATTTGATGACCCAACTCGGGATGGAGCATGGGGACAGCATCTGGGTCTGTAACATGAACATCAAATGGAGCAGAGGCTGCAGAGAGGGGAAGCTCTGAAACCACGCAGTGAGTGTGTGTGTGTGGGGAAAGGGATCTGCTGTATCTACCCCGAGTATTCCCGGAAAAGCTTCCCAAGCTACACTTAACCCCGGAGCAGAGTGTGAGATGCCCTGACTGAACAAGGAGCTGGTCACAGAGAGGTGTCACCTCGTTCAACACGTCCTGCAGCTTCACACCAGAGAGAGGACACTGCTACCAGAAGTGTTAGGGTCACGGTTTCATTCAGGTTCTAAGATCCAGAACTTCCTAGGCAGGACTAGGTGACATATCCATCATCTCCCAGTATCTCAACATCAATGTCACCATTCGGTGATGGAGGATGTATATAGTGGATGAGGTCAATACACTCTTCCTCCCACAGCAGGGAGCTGCCGCGTGTATCCAGTATAGTGCGATTTCCGATGGTGTACATGGCATCTGCAGAGTACCCATGTCAATGGGGAGAGGTAGATGAACTGGAGGAGCTCTCTCTCTATTAACATTACAGTGTACCCATGCATAGTACATCATGTTGGTGAATACTTACTGTCCTGGCAGCAGTCTCGGCCTCTTCATTCAGAAGCAGTCAGCCATTCCCATAGTCTTCGGGTCTCCACGTAGAAAAAATTGAATTTATCTTGGATAAAGGCCGTCCCCTTGATGCACGTTTCAAAACACCATCCCCACGACCAATCAACCACATCAAAGTATTCCATGTGTTCGGAGAGCAATAGTGTCACTTGGAGTGTCTGGGAGCCGACCATCATGGATGGGGCAAAACCTGTCATGTCTGAACGGATTTGAGTGAACCCTCCAGTACACAATATCATTAAGCCCTGTAATCCCTCTCCATTTCAGTAACGTACTGCCTTCCATTATTCCTGTAAATGAAATGACAGGTTTTATCATGTGAAATTCCACCTGCCAAACTATTATCTATTGCCTTTATCTCTCTGAATCTATATGCAGACTCTCCACGCTGTCATGATAATTTCATCTCTTGCTTATCACAGCGACATCACCAAACTCAGCATCTGTATACCTGTGCCATCCTCCTGATCATTAATATAGATTGTAAATAGTTGAGAACCAACGCTGGTCACTGTGTGACCCTACTGGTTACGTTCTGTATAACTGTTAGAGACTGATTTATCCTGAGTGCCTGCTTCCTGTATGATATCCAGGTTTTACCAATTCCTGGGCAACACAGACAGGGTTGAATAAGAACAAGGAGCATCTGTGAGGAATCCAACCCCTCGTTGAGGCCGATGTCAACGCAGCCTCTGTTCCACTTTCCTGCCTTCTCTCCATCCTAAAACTCTAGTCTCTTGTTGTAGATTGCGCCACATGAAAACAAAATCCACTCCACATCTATGCATTCAAATACTTCTAGCATTTTAAAGACCTCAATGAGATCTCCCTTCATTCTTATAAACTCAACAGTATAGGCCTGATATGCTCAATTTCTCTTCATAAGCCAAACACTTCAAACATGCAATCAATCTAATGGAGCCTTCTGAATTGCCTCCAATGCAAATACCTCATTCTGCAGGACACTCAAACTATACTCCAGTTTCAGCCTCACTAATGCCTTGTATAGCTACACCAACACTCCCCACCTTTCTACTCTATCCTTTTGTAAATAAACACTGAAATTATGCTTGCAATTCTCATTACTTGCAGTAGCCGCAAGCAGGTTTTCTGTGATATGCAAGCATACACCCCAGGTCCCTCTGCACCTAAACACTGAAGTTTATCTCCATTTAGATAATAATCTGTCTTTCTATTATACTGGCCAACATGAATAGCCCCATATTTATTCACTTTAATTTTACTTGCCAAATGTTGGCCCGTTCAACCAAACTATCCATATCGTTTTAAAATCTCTTGCATCATCATTCTGAAGTAATTTCCCACCAATGTTAGTGTCATCTGAAAATGTGGCATCGTAATTTCTATCCCAACAAACGAGTACAGTAATACCATCGATTGCAAATGGTTGAGGCATGAGAACTGAAATCAATGGCACCCCGCAAACTGCATTTGCCAAAAGAAAATGACACATTTATTCCATCTGACTCCATTTTGTTGGTTAACCAATCCTCCATCCAAGCTAATAAATTATTCCTTAACCCATGTTGTCTGATCTTACCACTTACTCTTTGGAGAAGCGACATATCCGAAGCCTTCAGGAAGACCAGATATGTTCCATCTCCAGGATTCCCACGATCCATATTGTTTATGACATCTTCAAATAACTCAAACAAATAATTCAAACACGATTTAACCTTCGTAAAACCATGTTGACTCTGACGGATTGCGGTTTAACTTTGAAAATGTCCTGAACAATGGACTCTAACAATTTGCCTTAAATTACAATAGTTTATTGTTACACTTTAGTCCCAAATGTATACCATTATCATAAGTTCTTCCCTTTCGAAAGCTTTTACGTTTTCTTTGAATTCCTATTTAATGGGCACACGTTTTTAAGAGATGTGCTCCCATTGTTGTATAAGAGCCATGTGTGGCTGAAAGGAATCATCATCCTGCTGGTGTAAAAAGTCGATGGGCTGACGTCTTTCTGGTGTTCCCATATTGTCATATCCAAGGCCAGAATGACCTTCTCCCGTTGATGCTTTAGAGAATTGGGGGATTATGGAATCTTCCTGTTGCTGTCTAACATTTTGAGGGGCTGATGGGTCTTCTCATATTTCTCCATAACAGGTGGAAATACTGAACGGTCTCCTCGTGTATCCCGGAGATGGGACCGAGGGAGTGATTGGTCTTCTCTTGTTCCCATACAACAGACACGTGTCTAAATTACCTCTTCCTTTCTCATGAAAGAAGTCTCAGAT
>NW_025209458.1:14661-16737 GCF_004010195.1 Chiloscyllium plagiosum
CTCCTTCTGTAAATGTATATCAGGCTCATGGGGCTGAATAGCCTCGTCCTGTTTTGGTGTAACAGGGTCGAAGGCCTGAATATCCTCCTGTTGTTCCTGTGTAACAGGCTGGAAAACGGAATGGATTCCTCCATTATCTATGTAATTCGCTTCACTTGTTGACTCATTCTGTCGTCTATGTTGAAATAAGATTATCCTTATTTTTTGTAAACGCCAGTGACTACTGGGTCAACCTGATCATCTTTCGTTCTAAGCTAGCACCTTCATTGCAGGAATCAGTTGAGGGAACCACCTCTGAGCTGCTTCCAATATAACAACATTCTTTCTTCATTGAAGAGAGTAAATCTGTACACAATACTCCAGATGTGGTCTCACTGAGACCCTGCACAGCAGCAGCAACACTTTACCAGCCTGCTCTAAGGTTCCCACCCAGCAGAGAGCTGTCTCAGCTCTCTGGGGGAATACAGAACATTGTTGGAAGATCATTGTCCTTCTCTTCTCCACAGCATAACGGGAGATCTGGAGAAATTAACGTTTGACAAGATCATAAATGATGTGGCGAGATTATCTCCACCATTAATCTCCCCAGAGCCCACATCGCTCAGATTCCACAGAATCTAGTAAGGTGTAGCAACCATTGATGGGAGTTATATATGAAAGTTAAAGCTGCAATACAAATGTTCGACATGTTATAAAACAGGAAATATACACATTTGTGGGTACTGCAGTAACTTTATATGTTTAATTATATCTAAACTGTGTTAACCCAATTGACTTGAAATGCTGGAAAAAATGGATTTCATGACCACGTGTGAGATGGTTTACATGAACATTATGTCGAGCACTGAGCCCGAGATCATGTTATTTAAGAATTGGTGTTGAGTAATCAGAAGAGCTAATTGAAACTTTTGCTGTAAAGGACATTTTGGGAACAGTGACCACAATGTATTGGTTTTCTTTTATGCTGTTTGAGTACACGACAGTTTTTGTTGTATTTGAAGTATTTGTTCTAAATTTGAGTCATGCAAACCATTAAGGTGTGAGGAGAAAGTGGGGACTACAGATACTGGCGATCAGAGTCGAAGACTGTGGTTCTGGAAAAGCACACTCAGGCAGCGTACTAAGAGCAGATAATCGATGTTTCGGGCACAAGTCCTTTATCAGGAATGAAGCTTTTGGGCGAAGGGTGCTGAGAGATAAATGAGAAGGGGTTGCGGCAGGAGGGAGGTAGCTGGGATTGCGAAAGGTAGATGAAGGTGGGGTTGAAAGTGATACGTGATTAAGGGAGATAGAATGCCTCATCTACTGCAACAATTCAACCCAATGTGGTCTTCTCTACATTGGCGAGGCAGGAGGTCAACTTGTAGATCATTTCAGGGAACATCTCTGGGACAGCCACATTGAACAACCCCATCGCCTTGTGGCTGAGCACTTTAACTCCCCTTCCCACTCTGCCAAGGACATGAGGGTCCTTGACCTGCTCCATCCCCAACCCAGAGCCACCAGAAGACTGGAGGAGGAAATCCTGCTCTTCTGCCTTGGGACCATCCAACCACGGGAGATCATAGTGGATTTCCCCATTTCCACATTTTCCATAATCCCCCCTTATCCCACTCCAAACCTCCAAGTCAGCACCGCCCTTTCTAATGTTCCCATGTGTCCACCTTCCTTCCTGGCAATCTGGTCCACCCTCCTCTCCAACTATTACTTTCAACCCCACCTTCATCTACCTATTAGATGAACGGAGGCAGCTTAGAAAAATGCCAAGTGTTGCAGTAAGCCAGTGGATTCAGAGAAATATGGGACCCAGCAACGGATGACCAAGAAAATAGAACAAAATCAAAAAGAGAAAAAGCGTGCAAGCGAAAGAAAAATATAAAGACTGCTAAAAAGCGTCTATCAATGTATGAAAAAATAAATTTTAAAAAATTCAAATGTGGAACAGTTCGTGCGCGTTCAGGATAATTTATTGCAGAGAACAGAGAAATCGCAGGGAAAAGAAACAGTTTCTTTGTGTCTATCTTCATGGAAGAATGTCCAGAAATTCTTCCAGAAATACAATGTGACCATGGGACT
>NW_025209459.1:0-555 GCF_004010195.1 Chiloscyllium plagiosum
CCCATTATCCCGCTGTATAGTTGAAACCTACTCCAATGCTGACGCCTCTCCCTATTTGTAAATTGCTCCAGTCTTGATAACATGCCCATCTCAATAATCCCATCCTGCAGTCAGTACAATAATCTCGATTTCTGTAGTTTTCCACAATAACTGCAGTCCATCCTGTCTCTGTAAAATCATACAGCCTGGACCAAAATACCCCCCTATGTACCTTCATCAAGCCCCAGGAGAACATGATATCACTGTAAACTTCTGCAGGCCCGATCCCATTCCTGTCTCCTGGCCTACAGCACTACACGATCTCTATAATCATTTCCCATGCCTACCGACCTTCTTATCTGGGTAAACACCTCCAGACCCTTTTCCAGCTGAAACAACACTCCCCATCTCTGTGCGCTCCTCCCTGCACCTCAAACACCCTCTCTTTGTGTAGCTCTGCAGGTTAGGAGGCATGGCAGTTCAGTGGTGAGCACTGTTGCCTCACAACGCCAGAGACCCAGGTTCGATTCTAGTCTTGGGGGACTGTCTGCATGGAGTTCGCACATTCTCTCTGTG
>NW_025209459.1:1272-2977 GCF_004010195.1 Chiloscyllium plagiosum
TCGTCACCAGTTCCCATCGTGAAAACGACTCTTTTATACCTACTCTCTTCTGCTTATCAGCCAATCCTCTATTCATATCAAACATGTTGTTCTGAAACTGAAATTTCACAAACCCTGCTGGATTTGTTTTCCTGTCTGGCTGTGAACAAGCAGAGTAGATAAAAGGGAGGAATGGTTTGTCGGGATTTTCAGAAACCTTTCAACAAGGTCCCATGGAAGAGGTGGATAAGCACAATTGGCAAATGTGGGATTGGAGGGAATGTACTGGAATGGGTTGGGAATTCTTTAACAGAAAACTAAGTGGGAATAAATGGATTAGTGCTTGACCCCTAACTATTCACAAAGGGATTTGATACATTTGATGGATGGACAAAATCTACTGCTTCCATGTTTGTTGCTGACACAGAACGAGATGGGAATGTGGGTTGTGTGGAGGAAGCAAAAGTGACATGAACAGTCCATGAGTTTCCCTTGTACAAATACATTGATTGGATATGGCCATCACTTGCTTGGCCATCATTACCTTCCCATCTGTAATTACCTGCAGAAGGTGGTGGTGAGCTGCCTTCCTCACCCATTGCAATCCTTTGGGTGTAGGGACAGACACAGTGCTGGCAGGATGGAGTGTGGTTTTGAGGGCACCTTGGAAATGCTGGTGTTCCCGTGCAGCTGGAATTCCTGTCCTTCCAGGGTATAATTGTTACGGGTTTGTGAAGTGGTGATGAAAGGGCCTTCCTGAGTGACTTCAGTGCTGCTTGTATATTTTCTATATATTTATTCATTTGTGGTCATGAGCATTGCTGTATGTATTGTTGATTTGGAGTTGTCCCCGAGAAGGTGGTGGTAAGCTGCTTTTCTGAACCACTGCACCAGCAGTTGGAACTGTTGTTATCTGTGTCCCCTCCAGCAGACGCTACAACACTCATGTCTGTAAATGCATACAGACAATGCAGCTCTTCCTGTATATGTGGCATCCTTCTCTGCAAACAACACTTATTGTTCATCAGAATGTCTCACTATCTCCATTCCCATTTGTGCTAGTGATCTCTCAAATTTCTTTATTCTTTTTTATACTTCTGATCACCTACAACGTCTTCCGTTCTAAATTTGTAACCCCTCAGTACCTGTAAACTCGCCATATAACTGTATTCAATGACAGCACAGGTCGCCTTCCTTAAATCTCTGTGAATTACAGCGGCTGGTTGTGCTGCATTGGTACTTTTCATCCTCCTCATCCATCTTAGATCTTCCAACCCCTGCAATCCCATTAATTGCAATGCTCCCATTCTCTGTACCTCCTTACGCCCTGAGGTTCCTTGAACACCACGAGTGCTTCAAACATCTGTAACCCCCCAGTTACTGTGAGTGTTCTAACTCTGTAACATCCAACAGTCTCCAGTACCTTACAACACTTACTGGCTGTCAATTTGCATTTGTTGAAGTCTTCACATCTCGGGCAGCAGCTCACAAAAAGCCCTTTAGACTTTACAAGGCTCCGTCACCAACAAGCCACCATGTATCTATTTTCTTTGCCACCCTCAGTGCCTGCAACTCTCCCTGTATCTTCCAATAACCTGCTTTAGACACTCAGGTCTGCCTACCTCCGCAAATAACCTGAACCATCCCCGACAGATCGCTCAATCACTGCAACACCCTCTGCACACTCTCATCCTCCTCTTTTCCACTGTCTTCCACGCACAGCGGC
>NW_025209459.1:3200-4894 GCF_004010195.1 Chiloscyllium plagiosum
AACTTTCTGCTGCTGGGACCTGCCTGCACCGAGTTTGAAAGAAGTGCAAGAGCCATCACAGAAAAGGCTGTAAGTTCGTTGGCTGATGATACTCCGTTATTAGTGACTGTCTCTAAATTGCTATTAGTTAGCAAATTTAGTTTTTCAACTTCTGAAATAAGGGTTGAACTGAGAAATAAGAGGGAGAAGTGAAATTCTGAGCCACTATAATAAATTATCCTCACTAAACCACAGTTGGATAAGGGACTTAACCACTTTGTTATTTCCCTGATGTTAACTTCATTCGAGGTAATTAATTAAGTTACTCCAGACATGTTGTATTTTAAGACATGTTTGTCAGATGGAAAATGTGTTCTGTTACATTGGGAAGCCATAGCCCCCTGCTCATGTCCTAGATGAACACTGGTCGTGGAGCTCAGACAGTGACTAGAGATTCTATGAGACATCTGTGATGCTGAGAGTTGGGGGACGGCACACACACAGAGCCAATCACCCTACAGACATGACGGCCTGGAAGAATGAAGGGAATGGGGTACTGCACAATCAAAGATACACAGTCAGGAAATCCAGGAATAGCCTGATGTCTCCCTCTCAATTCAGTTTCCCAGTTTGGAGCTGATGAAGGTATTGGCTGCTCAGGGGAGGGAGGCAGAGTCTGTGGCTCCACAAGCAGCCTGACTGTACAAGAGGGGAGGGAGAAGGAAGAAGGAGCAATAGTCACAGGGGAGTCAGGAAATTGAGGAAATCACTAGCATTTCTTTGACTGTCAATGTAATTCCAGGATTGTAAGCTCGAGAATGTCACTGTGTCTGCAGAATATTGATCTGGGAGATGGTTAGCAGCCAGAGGTCATGATCTGTGTTGGTCTCAGTGACCTGGGTGTGCAATGTGATGTGGTCTGGGAATCAGAATTTAGCGAGGTAGATGGAAGGTTAGCAAACAGGGCCTCAAATGTGTCAATCCCTGGAATACTCGCAGTGCCGTGTGCAAAGGCAGTGCAGCTCCAGGAATATGAAGTAGATGAGAGTGTGACTGGAACGATAGTGTAGCAGGAAGCGCTTCAGAGTCCTGGTACATTGGGACTGGTTCTGGGGAAGGCAGCAACTGTACACGCTGGATTGGGTAACATATGACAGAGCTGGGACTAATTTCCTGATACAGTGTTTGGCTAATGCTGTTGGGAGCGATTTAAACTGATTTGGCAGGGCTATGGTAACCAAACAGAATAGTGGAGGAAACTACCGGTCCTCAGCCACACATCCATCTGGTCTCTCTTTCTATTTCTATCCTCACTGGCACATGGCACTGGGAATAATCTGGAGATCACTGCACTTGAGGTCCAGCTTTTTCACTTCTTACCAAACTCCCCCTACTCAGGTCCCTGACAATATTTACTGTCCGATCAAATCTCCTCTCAGCATCCTCCGTTCCAGCCTTTTCTCATAACTGCACTTCCACTGTTACAGGGTAACGAATCTCCTCTACACACTCTCCAGTCCAATTCCATCCTTCCCTGTCTTGGGGTGACCAGAACTGCACACATTCCCCAAGCTGCGACTGCGCTCATTACGTTTACAGTTCCAGCATCAACTTCCTGCTCTAAATTCTGCACTTTGGCTGATAGAGGAAATGATTCCATTTGCTGCATTAACGAGGTTCTCGATGTTTCCAGCTACCTTCATTTATCTGCCCAC
>NW_025209459.1:5323-6849 GCF_004010195.1 Chiloscyllium plagiosum
TATCCATGCTAATACTCTACTCCTAACGCCATGCACCTTTATATTATGCAACAGCCTCTTGCACATCACTTTGTTGAAGGCCTTTTGGAAATCCGGGTACACCGCATCCACTGGGTCCCCGTTGTCCACCTTGCTCGAAATGTCTTCATAGAATTCCAAACGATTTGTGAAGCATGACCTGCCCTACATGAACCCATGCTCTGTCTGTCCAATAGGACAATTTCTATTAAGATTCCCTGCTATTTCTTCCTTGATAATAGACCCAAGCATCTTTCCCACTACAGAGAATAAGCTAACTGGTGTATAATTTCCTATCTTTTGTCCACTTCCTTTTCAAAATAGTGTCGTCACTTTTGCTGCTTTCCAATCTGCTGGGACTGCCACAGAGTCCAGTGAATTTTGGAAAATTACTGCCAGTGCATTTGCTATTTCTCCTGGCATCTCCTTTAGTAACATGGGATGCATTCTATAAGGGTCAGAAGACTTTTCTGTCATTATCTCAAATACCTCCAACAGTCCAACACTAGCTGTTCCGTAATAATGATCGTTTCCAAATCCTCACCTATCTTTGTCTCTTTGCTAATTCTTAGCAAGGTATTAGGGTCCTCCACTGTGATATCACATAATTAAATGTTTCTTCTCATTTTCCAAAGGACCAACATTTACTTTAGCCACTCTTTTCTCATTCAATATAAAATTTTGCTATCTGACTTTATAATCTGTGCTAGTTTATACCCCAGTGTTGGACTGGGGTGTACAAAGTTAAAAATCACACAACACCAGGTTATATTCCAAAAGGTTTAATTGGAAGTGCACTAGCTTTCGGAGTGACGCTGATCAATCACCTGATGAAGGAGGCCTCCGCAGAGTTCCAGGGAGGTGGAAGAGAGGATTAGCAAAACTATTCTGGATAGGAGTGAAAGTAATAGGATGGTCATTATGGGGGACTTTAACTTCCCCAAAATTGACTGGAAATGCTATAACTCTAATACGTTGGATGAATCACCTCCAACATACTGCATCCACCTGGACACCCCGTGCTGGCCTATTACCTGCCCTAGACCTCTTCATTTCCAACTGCTGACGGCACATTAACCGCCTCAACCTGTCGAATCCCCTCCCCCACTCCAACCTCTCACCGTCACAACATGCAGCCCTCCAATCCCTCTGCTCTAATCCCAACCTCACCATTTCACCAGCAGATAAAGGGGGTGCAGTGGTAATCTGGCGCACTGACCTCTACCCCGCTGAAGCCAAACGCCAACTGAAAGACACCTCTTCCTACTGCTCCCTTGACCATGACCCCACCCCCCATCACCAAACCATCATCTCACAGACCATACAGAACCTCATCACCTCAGAAGATCTCCCACCCACAGCTTCCAACCTCACAGTCCGGGAACCCCACACTGCCCTGTTCTACCCCCTTCCCAAGATCCACAAGCCTAAGCACTCTGGCCGACCCATTGTCTCAGCATGCCCCTGCCCCACTGAACTCATCTCTACCTACCACGACACTGTCCTAT
>NW_025209459.1:7971-16744 GCF_004010195.1 Chiloscyllium plagiosum
CACCTCCACCTTCCTCTAGCTTATCTCTCCACGCTTCAGGCTCTCTGCCTTTATTTCTGATGAAGGGCTTTTGCTCGAAACGTCGATTTTACTGCTCCTCGGATGCTGCCTGAACTGCTGTGCTCTTCCAGAACCACTAATCCAGAATCTGTACCCCACCACATCACTTTGCCCCACAATTGTGGTATCTGGCTGTGCACAAGGAGGAGTGGCTACAGTCTGTACTGGGATGCCCTGGGGCCCTGAAACACATGGTAAAGACTAAAATGACCAGAGCATTGAGAGCCCCACCACATTTTTTGCATATTCTATTGTTTTTACTCTGTTCCTGCCTTCCCTTGTTTTTTCTTAATAAAGCTGTGAAATGAACTCAGGCATCTCGATCCAAGATTCGGGATATTTTCACCACATCACAAGGCATCGACTCTAACTTCCCTTGTCCCTTCGTCTGCTGAGTCGCGCCTGAATCAACTCCGTAATTGGGAGGAAGGGGCGGAACCGGAGGACCGAGCAGCGGCCGGTCGTCAAATAGAGTGAGTGAGGAGCGGGGCCAACGCATTCTCGGGGAGTGAACGCTTCAGGATTGGTCAGAAAGCCAACTATTTTGCAGGATTGTTCATTCTCACTACATAGTGGAGCATTAAACCTCTCCCATGAATCAATGTGAGAGTTTAAAGAAATAGTTGAGATGTAAATCTGATAACGTATATTAGGGAGATTTAAACAATCCTTCGATAAACACATGGGTGATTTTGCAATCGTGTAGGGGGACGAGCTGAGAATAATTCACAGGTCGGCGTGAATAACTCACAGGTTCTTTTACACAACTCGAATAAGAAACTTAATTTCAAACTCCCAGAACGATTGGTAATTTACTTACCTGGCTAATATGGTTAAGTTGGACCGAATAATCTATTTGCATAGTAATCATCTCAATGACTGTAACTCGACAGAGCAATTGTTAATGACTAATATTTCACCCATGATCCTGTGCAGATATGAATATTCTCTATAAATTCACTGATAATCTCAGACGCACGCGCAGTTTAGTTTACATGTGGAGCATGCGCAGTGTCACATTGGTCAGGACAGAGAGAGAGAGAGACATGGAGCTGCTTTCTCCGGCAGCGGCTGTGATCGGCTTCAGAGAGCGGCGCTCAGAGCCGGTGTGTGGGAGCCTCGCTGGGAGAAAGGAGCGGAGAGATTTCACAAGTCCTGGATACAGGTGAAAAATAAATCGATAAAGACCCTCCAGGCCCGTGTAAGGAGGCGGTCTCTGATCAGGGAATTGGCCCAGGGTCACGGCCGCCATTTGTTTGAGGGAAGAGGGAGCGCTCAGGACCGCCATCTTGAGAAGGTCAAGGTGCAGGAGGGCGGGGCTCTCGGGGTCTGTAGAACAATCAGAGGAAAGGGAAGGTAAAAACGAGGTAAACCCTCGCTCTTGCAAAAATGCCATCCCGTATTCCCAATTCCTCCGCCTCCGCCGTATCTGCTCCCAGGAG
Source organism: Chiloscyllium plagiosum (assembly GCF_004010195.1). Lineage (NCBI taxonomy): Eukaryota > Metazoa > Chordata > Chondrichthyes > Orectolobiformes > Hemiscylliidae > Chiloscyllium > Chiloscyllium plagiosum. The sequence continues at coordinate 9,474 of NW_025209459.1, forward strand.
GAGCGGTTCCACCATAGAACACACCAGATGGCCTCCTTCTTTCGAGACCGCAATTTCCCTTCCCACGTGGTTAAAGATGCCCTCCAACGCATCTCATCCACATCCCGCACCTCCGCCCTCAGACCCAACCCCTCCAACCGCAACAAGGACAGAACGCCCCTGGTGCTCACCTTCCACCCTACCAACCTTCGCATAAACCAAATAATCCGCCGACATTTCCGCCACCTCCAAACAGACCCCACCACCAGGGATATATTTCCATCCCCACCCCTCTCCGCCTTCCGCAAAGACCGTTCCCTCCGTGACTACCTGGTCAGGTCCACGCCCCCCTACGACCCACCCTCCCATCCTGGCACTTTCCCCTGCCACCGCAGGAACTGTAAAACCAGCGCCCACACCTCCTCCCTCACCTCCATCCAAGGACCTAAAGGAGCCTTCCACATCCATTCAAGTTTTACTTGCACATCCACTAATATCATTTATTGTATCCTTTGCTCCCGATGCGGTCTCCTCTACATTGGGGGGACTGGGCGCCTCCTAGCAGAGCGCTTTAGGGAACATCTCCGAGACACCCGCACCAATCAACCAAATCGCCCCGTGGCTCAACATTTCAACTCCCCCTCCCACTCTGCCGAGAATATGGAGGTGCTGGGCCTCCTTCACCGCCGCTCCCTCACCACCAGATGCCTGGAGGAAGAACGCCTCATCTTCTGCCTCGGAACACTTCAACCCCAGGGCATCAATGTGGATTTTAACAGTTTCCTCATTTCCCCTTCCCCCACCTCATCCTAGCTTCTAACCTCCAGCAACTCGATCCCTGACCTGTCCGGACTTGTCCGACCTGCCCAGCTCGTTTTCCACCTATCCACTCCACCCTCTCTTCCCTGACCTATCACCTTCATCTCCTTCCCCACTGACCTATTGTACTCTATGCTCCTTTCTCCCCACCCCCAACCTCCTCTAGCTTATCTCTCCATGCTTCAGGCTCTCTGCCTTTATTCCTGATGAAGGGCTTTTGCCCGAAACGTCGATTTTGCCTATCCTCGGATGCTGCCTGAGTTGCTATGCTCTTCCAGCACCACTGATGCACAGAGGAACGGGAAGACCCATTGTTACTGATTAATCCCACGGACACAGCGTCACTGGGCGGTCCCGCAGGAATATCCTCTCTCAGTCCTGCTGGGATGGTTCACCCAGTCAGAACCAGCAGCTCTCCTCCTCTCTCAGCTCCCCTTCTGTCCTTCCTGCAGCATCTGTCCCCTGGGACATTGAGCTGCCTGTCCTGTCCCTCCCTCAGCTGTGTTTCTGTAATACCTGTGATATCCTAGTCCCACCTTAAATTACTTCACTAAAGACAGGAATGCACCCGAAGGGTTTTTCTTAACATCAGCAATTGTTTAATACTCACTTGCAGGTTTTTAATTACATCGTTTTTGAAGCATTTAATTCACATTCAATCATTTGCAATGGTGGGATTTGAACCTGTGTCCAGAGAACATTTACTGAGTCTCTGGATAAATTGAATCACAATAATGCCACTCGGCCATCATTTCGCCTGCTCACAGGTTGCGCATCCAGTGCAACAAGAATCAAAACCCTTTATTCCTGCACAATTGTTTGGTCATGCATTCTGGTGATATCACTCAATGACTCTCCATGTGGGATTCCTCACTGTGTGGATCTACTTGCTGCCTCTGTCAGTGTCTCTCACTCTTGTAGATACTCCGGATCCTAAGCTAACAGAATTCTCCACTCCAGAGAGACGCAACAGCGCAGGGCAGGAATGCAGACTGGGGATTTCCAGATCTCTGTGGGGCTCAGTGTCATTCTACATGTGTAACCCTCACAGCATCAGTCTAGTTTCCCATTCTCCCCATTTTTGTGTCTTCTACAGGTACTCAGGGAGTTCCTGACTCAATAGACTTGCCAACAGCTGGTTGGGAAGATGGTTGATCAGCCAGAGAGACAAAGGTCAGGGAGGTCAGAAGCATTCAAGAAATCCTGCTGCCAGGTAAGATCACTCACAGTACACAGAGCAGAGAGCAATGAGTGGGCACCAAACATCGGCTAACAAGACATGATATAGATACAGTGCTGGAGGGGGAGCACAGTACAGGCACACCCCAGGGTCAATCACCACTCTTACTTTAAGTTTTATTGTACTGAGACAGCATCGGGAGTTCCCAGTTTTCAATCCAGACATGTGCTGCCTTGGTGAGCATCAGGAAACCAGAGGGGAAAGCAGGCCTCCCACGAAAGGGTGTTCTGGGATCTTTCTGTTCCCTGTTCCCTCACCAACACAGCATCTATGTCTTGTCTTGTGGGCCAGTGTCTTCAATCATTCTAACTCCTATAACAGTTTCTGTCACTGTCGTTTCCTCCCCTCTCACCAATTACTTCACATATTTGAAACCTCCAGTCCAAACGACCATCCATATCGGTATAACTTGCTTCAGTTTCTACAACATGCCTTGTCTCGATAGTCGCCTCCTCCAACAACTGGGAACATAGGGTCAGTTTCGTCCATGGTTTCCGAAATGGTATGAGTCGCATTTGTATGTGTTTGGCCCATAACCCTTCAAATCTTCTCCTCTCCATGTACCTGCCAAAGTTTCTTTTCCATGTTTTAATTGTTCTTGTTTCTCCCATTTCCTCTGGCAGTCCATTCCGTCTATGCACCATCCTCTGTGGAAAATGTTGCCCCTCAGCTCCCTCTTAAAATCCTTGCTCTCTCACCGCACGTTTATGCCTCCTGCTATGGACTCACCTACCCTTGGCAATTCCCCATCTTCGGCCCTACATGGTTTCATAAACCTTTAAAATGTCACCTCGTGGCCTCCTCTGCCCAGGAGAAATATTAACGACATATTACCAATATCTCCAACTCATGTACGCAATGCTCTGACCAATGAAGACTAGTGTGCCAATTGTCGCTTTCAACACCCTGTCGCCCTGTGATGCCAGACGAAGGAACAATGTAACTGCATCCCTTGGTCTCTCCCTTTTCTACAACACTGTCCAGGGCCCAACCATTACCCGTGTTAGTCCTCCCTGGTTTGTCTTAACTAAATCCAAACCTGAATTAAACTCCATCTTTCATTCCTTGGCCCACTGGCCCAGTTGATTAACATCCCCTTCGATAACTATATTCCCTGCCCACTCTTCCACTAATCTTGCTATCCGAAAACATACTAACAGGGACTGCTATCTTTTCACTCAGATTGTTTATGTAAATGGTGCACAACAGTGGTCCCAGCACCAATCCTTACAGCACACTGCTGGTCAGAGGCCCCAGTCTGAACAACAACCCTCTCCCACCACCCTCTGTCTCCCACTGTCATCCCATTTTGTATCCAGTTGGCAAGCTCTTCCTGATGCTTTGTTATCTCCCATTACTAATCAATGTATCATGCTACACCCTGAACAAAGGTTTGCAGAAGCCAGAAACAATGTCTGTTGCTCTGCCTTCGTCCAACTTCTTGGTCACATCTTGAGCAAACTCCAGTCAAGTTTGTGGGACATGTTTGCCCATGCGCAAAGCCATGCTGGCTGTCCGTAAATAGGCCTTATCTTTCCAAATGCATGTAAGGCCTACCTCTCAGAATGACCTCCAAAAGCTGACTCACCCTGATGTCTCGCTCATCAGTCTGTAGTTCCCTGGCTTTCTCTTGCAGCCTTTGTTAATTGATGACACAACATTATAATCATAGTCAGAGTCAGATCGCACTGTTCGGTTAATGCTAGCCATACTCTAAAACGGATCTCATCCCACCTGGCTGTTCCTGGATCATATCCCTTCAAACCTTTCCTATTCCTGTACTAATCCAAATGTCTTTTAATCATTGTAATTGTCCCCATGTTCACCCCTTCCTTGGGAAGGTCATTTCACCCACAACCCACCCTCTGTGTAACAATGTGCCTCTCATGTCTTTTTTTTAAAATGTCTCTCCTCTAAACTTAAAAATGTAGTGCCTTGTCTTGAACCTCCCCTGTCCATGGGAAAAGGCAACTCCCATTAACTCTATCTATCCCCCTCATGATTTTATAAACTTCTATGAGGTCATCTGCCAACATTCAGGTTTCAGTGAAAAATACCAACCTATTCAGCCTTTCTTTATACTGAAGCCTTTTGTACCCAGCCACATCCCAGTAAATCTCCTCCCAAGCCTTTCCAGCTTAATCATATCCTTCCTATGACTGGTCGATCAGAACTGGACACAGTATTCCAGAAGAGGACTCACCAATGTCCTGTATAATCTCAATATGACTTCCCAACTCCTATATCCAAAGGACTGAGCAATGAAAGCAAGTGCGGAAAGCACCTTTTTTAAAACTATCCTGTCTCTCCATGTTGCAAACTTCAAAGAACTATGTAGCTGAACCCTGAGGTCCCTCTGTTCTACAACACGACCAAAGGTCTTGCCATTAATTGTATAAGTCCTGCCTGTGTTTGTTGTACCAAATGCATTACCTCGTATTTATTCAGATTGAACTCCATCTCCAGTTTTTCAGCCATTTACACATTTCATCAGGATCCCTCTGTAATCTCAGAAAACCTTCTTCACTGTCCACAATGCCACCCTCCAGTCTAACAGCCTATCACACATCGCTCTCTATGGTACAAATAACTCTGTTGGAGGCCCTCCAATTTCTTCACCAGTTTCCCACAATGTCCTGAGATACATTTGAACAGGTCCTGGTGATTTATCTATCTTGTATTTTAAAACACCCAGCACCTCCTTTTCTATAATGTGGACTCATTTCAAGACATTGAGTCACAGAGATGTACAACACGGAAACAGGCCCTTCGCACCAACTCCTGCATGACGTTTCGAGTCGCATTTGCCACAATTTTGCCAATATCCCTCTAAACCTTTGCTATTCATACACCCATCCACATGTCTTTTAAATGTATTTCTATCAGCCTCCACTATTTGCTCTGGCAGCTTATTCCATCCACTCTGCGGGAGCCAGTTGTCCTTTAGATCCCTTTGAAAAGTTTCTCTCGCCTGGGGAAATGATCTTGTCTATTGACCCTGTCGATGACCATCATGATTTTAAACACCTTTTATAGGTTAACTCCTCAGCTTCCCATGTTCAACTGAAAACAGCCCCAGCCTATTCAGGCTTTTCCCTGAAGTGCAAACCCTCCAACCCTGGCAACATCTTTGGTCATTTCTTCTGAACCCTTTCATGTTCCACGACATCCTTCCTGAGACCAGAATTGCACACAGTATTCTAATAGTAGTCAGGACAAACACGGTTTAGTCCCCTGAGCGCCCCAGTCTTTATCCACAGTAAGTTCCAAAGTGAAATATTTGTTTCGGATCTTGTACTTTCACACATCGTTGACTTCATTGATCATTAAGGATACCGGTTTTGTCCCGAGCTCTTCTTTTGCTCTTCATACACTTTTTGCTCTTCATACACTTCATCCAAAAAATCTTTTTGGACTCTCCTTAACTTTCTCTGCCAAAGCTATATCGTGTCCCCTTTTTACATTCCTGATTTCCATCCTAAGTGTATTTCTACAGCCCCGATGCTCCTGAAGGAATTCCCTTGAGTCAGCCAGTTATATCTGACATGTGACCCCTTTTCTCTTGCCCAGAGCCTCGAATCTCAGCCAGTGTTTCCTAATTCAGTCAGCATTGAGCTGCACACTAACAGGAACACGCTGGCACTGAATACTCCTTTTATCTCGGTTTTAAAATATTCCTACTTGCCAGACTTCCCTTTACCTGCAAATAGCCTCCCCAGATCTACTTTAAAAATTCATGTCGAATACTACCTTGCTCCATTGAATAACTTTAACTTGTGGACCAGGCCTGTCCTTTTCCATAGCTATTTTCAAACTAATACAATTGTGGTAACTTTCCAAAATGTTCCCCCACTAACACCTCCGTCCCGTTCCCTACCTTGTTTCCCAAGGGGAGGTCAGGTTTAGCCCCATTCTCCAGTTGGGCCACTTACATAATGACTGGGAGTTTCGGAACACACTTAACAAATTCCTTCCATCCAAATGCTTAACTTAGTAGCAATCCCAGTCCAGGTTTGGAACGCTTAAGATCCCCGATCATTACAACCCTATTATTCTAAGGGATATCTGAAATCTCCTGACATATTTGCTCCCATTGCCTATCGCTGTAGTCCCACCGTAGAAAACTAATGGCCTATTTTTATTTCTCAGTTCCACCAATGTCGCTTAACTGGGCGATCCTGCATGAATCCTCCCTCTAGGTACTGCTGGGATGTTTCCCCCAATCAAAACCACCAGCTCTCCTCCTGTTTTATCCCTCCTGTACCATCTGTCTCCGGAACATTGAGCTGCTGGTCCTGTTGCTCCCTCAGCTGTGTTTCTGTATTATCTAAGGTATCCCAATCCCATGTTCCCATCCATGCTCTGGGGTCATCTGCCTTATCTGTCTGGCCCTTTGCATTGAAATAACTACAGTTTAATCCACCAGTTTTCCCTAATTGTCTGCTATGTTCTTGCCTGCCTTGTCTACTTATATTGCTCACATGAACATTTGTACCAGCCTCAACTTTCTTTCTGGACTTACGACTCTTTGGGGTCACACAGCCCTGCCAGACGAGTTTAAATCCTCTTGCGCAGCTCTAGCAATGCTCCCCACCAGGATGTGGGTCCCCCTCCTGCTCCCAATTCAGGTGTATTCCCCACCCTGTCTACCTGTGCTGACACCTTCAGACATCCAGGGACTTGTCCACCAAGGTCCCTGTGTTCCTCAGTACTCCAGGAGGACCTACCATATATGATGTATATCATTCGTTTATTAGACTTTCCACAGTGCATTACCTCACAGTGATCAGAAGTAAACTCTGTCTGCCATTACTCTGCTCAGTTTATCATCTGATCGATATCAGACTGCAGCCTGAGTCCATCCCCCTCACTGTGGACAACACCCTCACCTTTCATGTTATCTGCAAACCTACTAATGATTCCTTCTGCTTTCACATCCGAGTGATTAATGTCCATAATGAACAGCAATGGCTCCTACAACAGATTCCTGTGGTACACCCGCTGGACAAAGGCTTTCAATCACAAAACCAACCCTCCACCAATTGTGGAGCCAATTTACCAACTTAGCTTGGATCCCATGGGCTCTTCCCTTTTGGACCAGCCTTCCGTGTGGGACCTTGTCAAAGACCTTAATGAACTCCATATAAACCACATCATCTGCACTGCCCTCATCGATATCAGAGGACAGTCGTCTAGCAGCTCCATACAGACAATCCCTAATGAAATTGCGGGG
>NW_025209460.1:0-1975 GCF_004010195.1 Chiloscyllium plagiosum
CCTCACATTATTTTCTATACCTCGATCAGGTCTCCTCTCTTTCTCCTTCACTCCAGAGAGAAAAGTCTGAGCTTATTCAAACTTTCTTCATAAGGCAAGCCCTCCAGTCCAGGCAGCATCCTGGTAAACCTTTTTTTCCGCTTTCTCCGAAGCCTCTGCATCTTTCCTATAGTAGGGAGACCAGAACTGGACATAATATTCCAAGTATGGTTTCACCAGGGACTTGTAGAGCTGCAGCAAAACCTCGCAGCTCTTAAACTCAATCCCCCTTAATGAAAGCCAAATCTCCATATGCTTTCTTAATAACCCTATCCACTTGGGTGGCAACTTTGAGGGATCTATGTACTTGCATACCAAGATCCCTCTGTTCCTCCACAATGCCAAGGATTCTGTCTTTAATCTTATGTTCAGCATTCGTGTTCCACCTTCCAAAATGCATCACTTCGCATTTATCCAGGTTGAACTCCATGTACCATTTCTCAGCCCAGATCTGCATCCTATCTATGTCGCGTTGCAGCCTGAAGTAGCCGTCTATACTGTCGACGATACATGCAACGTTAGTGCCATCTGCAAACTTACTAACCCACTCTTCAACCTCCTCATCCAAGTCATTTATAAGAATTACAAAGAGCAGAGGCCCAAGAACAGAGCCCTGCGGGACCCCAATCAACACTGTCTTCCAGGCAGAATATTTTCCATCTACAACCACTCTCTGCCTTCTGTCAGCCAGCCAATTCTGAATCCAGATCGCCAAATCTCACTGTATCCCATGTTCCTGACGTGATAAATTTAAAAAGTCCTCTACTCTTCATTTAACCAGGTTTGATCACTGGCTCCAAGTCATAACCCTCCCATTCATCTGCTTCCCCTGCCCTTCCATTTCTTCGTTGTCATGTCTTTGGATTGTGCTTTGTTTAGAGCCTTGATAAATTTGTACAGTGCATCGGCCAATCATCAATGAGCTCCTTGTCACAAACAAAGGCTGCATCTGTGTATAACTCCGTTCATCCCCAATCACACTTCAATTAATGGGTTACTATCAGGTGAATTGCTGTCAAACCTTGCAGCTATCCTCCACTTTCGATCTGTTTGTAAGGTCGCTCTTTTCACATTTTAGTCCACAATTACACTCAATTCTCTTTTTTAAAAAAAGTTTTTTATATGTATTCGCCCTGAGAAAACTAAAATGCCATTTCAAAAACGCATGTACTTGCAAAATACATGATGCACAATTTTTATAAAAAGTGCAGTCTATTTATTATTTCTCCCTTCTTGCAATGTTATGCAACCTTCACATTTCTTAAAGCTTTTACGTATTTCACCATTTGTATTTTAGGACAATATATCTGAATTCACATTAGGTTTTCTAGTGCTGTGTATAATAAAATGGTTACAACAAACAACACCATCAAAATATGTTGCATTGTTAATTTTAAACTTTTAAAGAAGGCCAGTGGATTACAATCTGTTTAATTTTGTATTTCACTGTTCTTTGTTGGGTGGTCTTCGAAGTGCTGAAGATCTAACAGCAATCCCAAAGTCCCCTTTCCTATGGAAGAGGGTTTTTCCAATGATCGGTATTGATTCTAATAGAAATATCCTCCAGATTCTCAATTCCTAATTCATCATCCTGGAACAAGACAGCACGTCGACCCAATTCAGAAGCATCAGCGGCCATTTTGAAAAGACTGGAAAACGCAGGGATGGTAAAATAGGTTCATCGATTCAAATTGCTTTCATTCTTTCAACATTAACTTCGCACTCTACTAACTAAACCACCTTTCACTTATTTCGTTCAAAAACTTGTTAAAGGCGCAGCTGTCCGGACGAAATTATGGACAAATTTCCTGTAAAGTCAAACAATCCAAAAATCTATTAATTTCTCATTTAGTTTTAGGAACAAAAAATTCTAATAGTATCACTTTTGCTGTCTCCATCAACATCTGTGCTCTGTTGTGTGAATGTCTGTGTGACT
>NW_025209460.1:2922-16744 GCF_004010195.1 Chiloscyllium plagiosum
ACATAATAAAGGTCACTGTTTGGAACCCACGTGCTCTAATGCTGAGCTTTTGAATAAATTGTGTCCATATTCGAGAAAATTGAAATACGATTTCATTTGAATGCATCACATTCTGAACAGGCTTCAGAGGGTAGATGGTGAGAAATTGATCCTGTAGGTCTGGGTATCTGAACACGATAACACAGTCTCAGGATTTGCGAAAAAGCTCAGCAGGTCTGAAAGAATCTGTGAAGAGAAGTCAGTGTTAAAGTTACAACATCTACAGATCTTTTGATTATTATTGACACACCCTCAGGGTAAGGGCACGTTATTTGGGAATGAGATGAGGCGAGAGCGATTAACTCTAAGGCCTCTGAGTATTTAATATTCTCTGAAGTAGCTTAATGAGAATCAGGTCTCACCTCCCCACTGGTTGGGGTCATTCAGAGCACAAAGGAAGATGTTTGTGGTCGGTGGCCAACAGTCCTCTCAGTCCCGGGACATCTCTTCAAGAGACCCTCAGATTAACTTCCTCAGCACAACCATCTTTAGCTTCTTCGTCAACGTCTATGTGCCCCCATTCCCGGCGCCCCCCCCCCCATCTATCTCAAGACCAGAAGCAGGGTGAACACTGAAGATCACGCAATATTCAGAACATTTTGTCCTCACTCAGCTCCTGAACGGGTCTGTGTCTATATTCAGCAAGACCCAAACAACTTTCAAGTGTCGGTAACATTCATGTAACAGTGCTTCCAGACACTGCACATTTCCACAGTTAAAAGAGGAGCTCATTCAGCATCTCAAGCTGGTTACATGGATATGGGTAAACCATTCAGCCCAACGAAATGACTGAACAAGAAGAGAGACAGCCCATTCAATCCTCCTGCCTGTTCCATAGGAAGAGGAGGCGTCTAATCAGTACATTGAGCTGTTAACCAGGAACAGGCAGAGTCCAGTAAGATCCCTAAACCTTTTCTATAGAACCAGGAGGAGACCATTCACCCCTCGAGACACTTACACCGGAATAGGAGGGTGTCATTGATGCTTCATCCTGGAAAATGAATGGACCAGAGACTGCACTCATTGACTGCTCACAATGCTCCTCGTGGCTCCATTGCCTGTGGAACAAATGATACTTTAACGTGTTTTTCCGGCTGTGAGGAAGGAAGCCAAATGTTTTATGCCAAGCCTCAAAGAGGCATCTTCCATCTCCAAGAAGGCAGACCTATGTTCTCCGTGGGTGTCAGAAGCTGCTGGGGAGAGTTAACTGTTTTACAATGAAGGTATTGTGGCTCCTGTCGCGATGGTGGATAACGTGAAGTTCTATGTATGATCACACACCAAATGCACTGTATTAATGTTGGAAGAGTTTAGTTAAAGACTGGCTCTCTCTCTCTCTCTCTCAATCGAAATGGGGAGTGGCGTGCATTGAGAGGAACGTTCTCAGAGTCTTTTAAATCATCGGGAATCATGTAAACCAAGTAAAGAAAAACATGGAATTTATCACCGTATTAGTTCTGTTTGGAATATAATGAGTGACTGTCCATCACCTTAAGGTTCAATGCGATCACCTCTTATTCTTCAAAGCGCTACAGATTAATCCTCATGTATTCCCGATGGTACAATCATCCCAACAATTTGTCTGGTGAAACTCCTTTATACTCTTTCTGCCAAGACGATTATTCCTTATAAAGGAGAGAAGATCTGTGCACAATACCCCAAATACTATGTCAACAACACTCTAGGGTTGATCACAATGATTCTGTTCCCTCGCGTAGCTGTCTCAGCTTTTTTCCTGTGGTATAAAAAACCATTCCTTCTCTCTACACGACGAATAATGTGGAATTTTGAAGTCTCTTACGTCTTTGCGTCATTCATCACCAGAGTTGTCAATGGACATGTATATAACGTTCAGAGGGAGACTCAATCAGAAAGAATTCACTTGAAACAGGGAATGGTCACCTACCTCAATGGAAATTACTTGCAGGAACATGGAAATCAGGCAGAGGAAGGGAGCTATTTTTCCTTTTGTTCTGCTCTCACGGGAAGTGTGCAGCCCTGGACAGGCCAGCATGTTATGCTGATCTCTTATCTGAGTGGTTGATTCAGTTGTTGTACAGGATGATAAAGATAAACCACATTGCTGTGGGTTTGCAGTCACACACAGACCTGAACATGGAAGGATAACCCATTGCCTTCTCTAAAGGACATGAGGCAAAGAGATATGCTTCTGTTTAAAACAAGTGGTGATGATTTCATTTGCATTCCATCAACTCCCTTCATGAGACACCAACAGATTATTATTCTGTGCCGTTTGATTATGAGTCAATGACTTGACCACCATGCACTGTCTGTCCATCTGACAGATTCTGTGGAGAGGACAAATTACCCATCTCAAGTGCAAATATTTTGTGACGTAAGCATAGTTAGAAGGGACTTGAAACAGTTACATCTGGATTTACCAAAGGCACAAACGATGGATTATTCAGCAGCTGCATTGAGGCTGAGAAGGAGACTGAAATATCCTCATAGTGGCCTTGGGCAGGAGTGGTGAGTGGGGACATTATGTAGAAATGTAAATCTGAATGGAGAAAAAAGATCATGGATTTTAAGAAGAGTCTGGTTTCTCCTTGCGTATTGTTGAGTAAGTTTTGAATAGTAATTTGCTCGTGATAATCAGGAAGGAATAACATTTTTGACCTGATCTAAAAATGATGACTTCGAAATTTTAAAATTTGAATATGAACAGCAATTCATTTCAACTCAGTTTAATGGTCAGATGGAGTGACTTACCAGGAACACCAACTATAGCGAGGATGGGATAGTAACCACCTTGAATAATCCAAAGGATATCTTCGATCCGTGATGCTAATGATATCCAATGCTGAGAAAGGTAGTAAAGACCCCAGGATAAACTCCTGTCTGTTTTAATATTCCAGTCTAATGTTCTCAGATTCTGATCCATTAATGGAACATCCCAATCTAATGTTCTCAGCTTCTGATCTCTCCTCCCCGTCTCTCGAGCTCCTGATCCCCGTTAGTCCAGTCAGTGATGCTCCCGCCCATACTGGGATAACACATTGAACCAAGTCCTTAATTAATAGACGAGGCAAACCCTCCAGTGACACATCTCGGATCCAAGGAGACTGACATCATTCACAGTCACTGAACAAATACCTCCAGCCAACGCCTTTCAATTAAATAGTGTTTTAATCAAATTCAAAACAATGATTCAAACTTTCGCATTCTGGATGGGCTGCATGAGGGTGACTGATGGAACAATCTTGTGGCTGGTAGATCAATTGAGTGTAACCATACAATCTGTCTTGGATGCTGAAGTAATGCCATAAGTTTATCAGAACGTAAACATGCGTCTCTGATTATAAATGGAAACATACATCCTGGAACTATTGATCAAGCATCATAATTTCAATTAAACATTGAGACAATTTTTATAGTTCAAGATCTGAGGGGAATGTGTGTCTGAGAAACGTGGGGTTGTAACAGACAAATGGCATGGGTATGTTAACAGAGAACTGAACGTGACAAATGCAATTCAGATTGTTATTCCAAGTTCAGAGAGAGGCAGATGAGGCCTGTGCTATTGATGTTATCGATGTTAGTGAAATGTGATGAAATGTCATTCACTGGACTTCAATTACACTGTGATTATGCCGTTGTGGAGGAGACAGAAAGCAAAGAATTTTGGGACATGGCAGTTCAGACTGGAGGGATGGACAATAATATTCCTCAGTCATCAGTATTGGAATGTTACTCTTTCTAACTCATGTGAAGAACAGATTCAATGATACATCTAAAGTGAGGAATGAGGAGTAAAATTTGTTTATTGAACACAAAATACGGGGATAAAATGATTTTCTGTCCATACTAAACTATGGGAAGTACAAAAAAATAAGAAACACTCACGATATTGAGCTACACAAATTGAAATGTGTATTACAAAACCACGCAAGTGGTGTGCAGTCTTAATCAATCATTATTTGGCCCACAGTTGAGATGCTGATTTCCCCTCTGTCAGTGATCCACCTCATTGAGATTCTCTGGCGCAGTATCTCAGTACTGAGGGGGTTCTCAGTTCCTGCTGTTGTTCACCCACACTATATAAATTAATCACCTTCTCACTGTAGAAAAAAATCACTTGGCCTTTTGGAATCTGATTAACTGTCAGCAACTCACCTCTGTGATATTATTGGCGATAAATGATCTGGGACCTCAGCCAGTATCCGCATAGTGCTCAAGCCGTATGGCAATAGATAAAGGCCTTGCAGTCCGCGAGAATTTCTAAATAAAACTTCCATGTTCTGTCTGTTCCTGTCTATCTCCCCTCATGCTGTCTTCTGATCTATCCAACACACTCTCGTTTAACATCCCTCTAAATCAGTCCCTGTTTCCAAATTGTGCAGTTGTACAGCTTGATGTGGTGGCCATTTTGGAGAACTGGATAGAGCAGAGACCGGACTGATCGTTGGAGGGTCCGGGGTTTCGATGCTTCATTAAGAACAAGGAAGGTTTTAAACGTGGGCTGGGAGTGGGGGTTGGGGTGGGTGGCATTGAAATTCAAAGACAGCGTTACGTTGGTAGAAAATATGCTTGATAAGGACTCGTCTACTGAGGTAGTATGGGAAGAGGTTAGAAACAGAAATGGAGATTTCACCCTGTTGACAGTTCTTTATTGCGGTCTGAAAATTTCCAGAGATGTAGAGGAAAGGATTACAAAGATGATACTGGATAGGAGCGAATGTAGCAGAGTAGTTGTTATGGAAGAATTTAACTTTCCAAATATTGACTGAAAACGCTACAGTTCAATTACTTTACATGGGTGAGCTTTTGTCCAATGTGTGCAGAATGGTTTCCTGACACAGTATGTAGTTAGGCTAACAAGGGCCGAGGCCAAATTGGATTTGGTGCAGAGTAATGAACCAGACCAGTTGTTAGATTTGGAGTTAGGTGAACACTTTGCTGATAGCGACCACAATTTAGTTATGTTTACCTTAGCGATGGAAAGGGACAGGTGTATACCGCAGGGCAAGAGTTATAGCTGGGGGAAAGGCAATTATGATGCGATTAGGAAAGGTTTTAGGATGCATAGGATATGGAAGGAAACTGCAGAGGATGGGTGCAATTTAAGTGTGGAGCTTTTTCAAACAACAGCTACTGTGTGTCCTTTATACGTTTATACCTGTCAGGAAAGGAGGAAGTGGTCGAGTGAGGCTGCTGTGGTTTACTGAAGCAGTTGAATCTCTTGTCAAGAGGAAGAAGGAGGCTTATGTAAAGATGAAACGTGAAGACTCAGTTCGGATGCTTGAGAGTTACAAGTTAGCCTGGAAGGAATTAAAGAAAGAGCTAAGAATAGCCAGGAGAGAGCATAATAAGTCTTTGCCAACTAGGATCGAGGAAAACCCTCAAGCATTCTACCAGTATGTCACGAATAAAAGAATGACCAAATGAAAATTAATGACAATCAAGGACAGTAGTGTTAAGTTGTGTGTGGAGTCTGAGGCGATAGGACAGCCAGTAAATTAATATTTGAATCAGTATTCACAATGGAAAAAGAAAATGCTGTCGAGGCCAATACTGAGATACAGCCTATTAGACTAGACGGGATTGAAGTTTGTAACGTGGAGATGTTAGCAGATCTGGAGAGTGTGAAAATGGATAAGTCCCCAGGCCAGATGGGATTTATCCTAGGATTCTCTGCGAAGCTAGGGAGGAGTTTACACAACCATCTGTTCTGATTTTTGCATCGCCATTGACGACAGGAATTGTGCCAGAAGACTGGAGGACAGGAAACGTTGTCCCCTTGCTCGTGAAATGGAGAAGAGACAACCCTGGTAATTGTATACCTGTCTTACTTTAGTTGTAGGTAATGTGTTGGAAAGGATTATAAGCGATAGGTTTTACTATCATCTAGAAAGGAATCATTTGATTAGGAATAGTCAACAAGGTTTTGTGAAGTGTATGTCATGCCTCACAAATCTTACCGAGCTCATTGAGAAGGTGACCAAACAGGTGGATGAGGGTAAAGTGGGGTATATGGATTTCAGTAAAGCTTTTGATAAGGTCCCCCATGGTAGGCTATTGACAAAATATGGAGAGTGTGGTGTTGGAAAAGCAGAACAGATGAGGCAGCATGCAAGATGCATACAAGTTAATGTTTCTCTTGTAATCCCTTCATCAGGAATCAGTTTTCTGGTCTGCAACATCTGCAGTCTTCATTTTCTCCTCGCTCCTCGGATGTTTCCAGCGCCACACTCTCGACTCTGATCTCAAGCATCTGCAGTCCTCACTATCTCCCAGAAAATATGGAGACGTGGATTTGTGGGTGATTTAGCGTTTGGATCATACATCGGCTAGCTGAAAGCAGACAGAAGGTGGTAGTTGATGGGGAATGTTCATCCTGGAGTTTAGTTACTAGTGGTCTACTGCAAGGATCTACTTTGGAGTGACTGTTGTTTGTCCTTTTGAAAATGACCTTAATGAGTGACTGTTGTTTGTCCTTTTGAAAATGACCTTAATGAAGGAATAGAAGGATGAGTTAGTAAATGTACGGTTGGCAATAAGGTCGATGGAGCTGTGGGCAGTGCTGATGGATGCTGCAGGTACTGAGCTGTAATGTTCTATGTGCATGGACCTACAATGGGCTAAATAGCTTCCTTCTGTGAAGTAACGATTCTGAGGTACTCTGGCCCACAATAAAAGCTTTAGGTACCTGGAGAGACAAGCTGGTCCAGTAAAGGATACACACTGCACAATCATCCATCATCTCTTCCTGTTTTCTTGATATCCAGCAGCCTCAAAATATCAGTCCAAACAAAATAGATAGATTCAAATTCAAGCAGCCAGGACGATATTCACCCGAGGGAATTGCCGTCAGAGGATTCAATGAATAATACGATTTCAGAATAACACACAAAAAAAAACAATATCACAGCAGCATAATAATTGGCAGCAGAGTAAAACTTACAGTTCCAAATATTTCCAAGTTCAGCATTGTGTTCAGTTTTGGTCACCTTGCTATAGGAAGGATTATATTAAACTGCAACTTTACAAGGATGTTGCCAGGACTCAAGGGTCGAGTCATAGGGAGAGGTTGCATAAGCTGGGACATTTCCTGAGCGCAGAAGACTGAGGGGGGCATGAGGTGCTTCGAGAAGCTCGTCATGGCCCACATCAGTTCCAGTCTCCCAGCCTGCCTCGATCCCCTACAATTTTCCTACCAGTGTGAGGGTCCATAGCGGGTGCCATGTCCCTGGAACATCTGGACAACAAGGACATCCACGACAAATTCTTGCTCATTGACTATAGGTTCACCTTCAACACCATTATTCCCTTCAGACTGATCACAAAACTCCCTGAACTTAGTCTCGGCTCCACCCTCTGCAGTTGGATCCTCAGCTTTCTGACCTACAGTGCACAATCAGTGAAAATAGGTATGTGCGCCTCTTCCATGATAACATTCTACACTGAAATCCCAAAGGATGTGTCCTCAGCCCCCTACTATATCCCTGCACACCCACGACTGTCTTGCCAAATTTTGAACGAATGCCATCTACATGTTCACTGATAACACCATCATAGTAGGACAGGTATGTAATGATGGCAAGTCAAAATACAGAACGGAAATAGAGGACTTGGTGATATGCTGCACTGAGACCATCCTCTCTTTCAACGTCGGCAGAACTAACTAACTGATCAATGACTTGAGAAAGAAAGGAGGAGAATATGCCCCCAATTGCATGAATGGAACTAAAGTTGAAAGGGTGGAAAACATTAAGTTGCTTGGAGTGATGATAACCAACTTCCCATGTAGATGTGACAGTCGAGATGGCACAATAACGCCTCTTCTTTCTCTGGCAGTTCAGGAGATTTGACATGTCCACAAGGACCCTCACCAATATCTACAAATGCACCATTGACAGCAAACTATCTGAGTGCATAATGAAATGGTGTAGCCACAGCCCTGCCCAGGACAGTAAGAGAAATGACAGAAGGTTGTGTGCTCAGCCCATGCCATCACGGAAACCAACGTCCCATCCATTGTCTGCATTTACACAGCTCACTGCCGCGGAAAGGCTGACAACATTATCAAAGACACATCGCACCCTGGATCTCCTACAATCTCTTCCATCATGCAGACACGACAGAAGCTTCAACACACAAACCAGCGGCTAATAAACAGCATCTTCCCAGCCAGTATTAAACTAAGGAATAGACTCTCTAACTTCAAATAATGCTGATCTTGCTCACATTGATGTTGCCTATTGCATTCCCTTTCTGGTGTAGCCTCTGTGTCTCAGTCTCAGTTTTGCCTTTACCCTATGATTTGTATGTCCTTGCTTTTTGTATTAGCGAGATTCCGCAGCTAGGGACAAAGACTCTGGAGGCAGACAGGGCACAGACACGGAATGGACTTTAATTCAAGCAAAACCCGGTTAATGCTGGGAGAATACCAACGGATCTTCCTCGAATCTGGCTTTGACATGAGAAGACAATCCTTTCCTTAATCTTTAGCTCAGATCAGAAGGCAAATCAATGACCCACTTCGACTTTGCAGTAAAAAGACAGTATTTTTATACGTTCTGTGTTGCAATGATCGTACACAACCTTGTCAGTGTCCCCTCCACTCCCCTTCTGCAGAACCAATCTTGTACAACAACTGATCAATGATGGACACTCGCATGGACAGCCCGAGCTTTTTATTTGTTTCGGATGTTTAACGATTGTTGTTATCTCTAGGCCTTGGGATCTTTATATAATGCGTTCCAAAGTTAGTGGCTGTGCTCTTTTTAGTCATACTCCTCATTGTTTATCTTGAAGGATTGCATGAATTCTATTCTCCAATGGGCAGGCTATCTCTTATCAAATTCCGTTATCACATTTTACATTAAAAAGTTGATTCTGTTACGAAATTCGTAATATTATTATTATTTCTTCTATTAACCTTTTTCTGAGCGAATTAGGCAAGATATGCCAGGCATCTGTTTAATGTTTTATAATTACGTTGAAATCTGTGCCCATGATTATTTACCAAATATTTAAGTAGAACTTATTACTATTGTAAATTGTTTCAAAGGCGCAGCTAGCTTCTGAAAGATAACTTGAGATGCTGTTTTTGTGGATGAAAAGAATCCTTACTAAGATCAGAGTAAGTTACTTTTTGTAGTGATTCTTCAAAGTTTTTGAGCTACAATTTCATTATTTCATCTGTGTTCTGTAACAAATCATCAATTTTTTACAAAAGAAATTTCTTTATCACTATGTTGGCATGTTTCAGAATCTTGCGAATCAGATTATCCTTTCTTTGGCCTTGGAATTATTTCCTTCTCAAAGGCATTTTTTTCACGAATGCTGAAGCAATCTATTTTAATTTTTAGCTATTTTGTGGCTCTTCAAAAACAGACAGCTGAAGTAGACTTTTAAATCTCGGCCACTCCATGTCCCTAAAAAAGGCAGCTCCAACTCTCACTATGATCTGCCAGAACTGTGTGTAAAAAAAGAGTTTCACTCTACTTAGATACATGCGACAATGTCTCCCATCAAATCAAATGAAACCAAATCATATGATCGAGAGAGAAATTGTCACAAGGTCAATACACCAAGATGAAACCTTTGCAGCCTGCCACATCCGGCCAAAAATCGTGATGGACGATTAAACAATTAACTGGTGGAGAGGGCTCCAAAATCATTCCCAGTCTATCAATGTATCAGCTCTGCACATCAGTGTAATAAACAAGGAAATAGTATCTGTACCATCCTAGCCAGGGGTGTTGAGTCGACGATTCACCTCACCCTCATCATGATGCCTTCAGAATCACAGATGCCAGTCTTCAACCAATTCGATTCGCTGCACGTGACATGAAGAAACAGCTGAACACAGTAGAGACGACTGAGGCAATGGGCCCTGACTCCATTCCTGCAATAGGACTGAAGACTTGTGCTGCGCAACAAGGCGTGTCGCTGGGGAAGCTGTTTCATTGCAGCTCCAACTCTGACATCTCCCTGGCAATGTGGAAAATTACTCAGCTATGCCCAGTTCCTAAGCGGGGAATAATTACAATCCCCTCAGTCTCATCACGGTAGTCAAATTGGGAGTTCTTTTTTATAGAGCTGTCAAGCAGCACAGAAATACCCTGCTCAGTGCGGTTTCCGATAGGTCCCCATGTGGCGATGGTGCTGATTTGGAAAAGTCACTGGATTAATAATCCAGACCAGGCTAATGCTCTGGCAGCTGGTGGAAGTTAAAACAATTATTAAAATATCGAGATCGCAAATCTGGTGTCAGTAACAGTGACCTTGAAGTCAATGTCGATTGTAAACACCAATTTGCTTTTCCAATGTACTTTCAGGAAGTGAATCTCCCGTGCTTTCCTGGTCTGGCCTAAACGTGACTCCAGACACACAGGCATGTGATAAACTCTCCAATGGTCTCTGAAAAAGCCAAGAAGACACCCTATTTTATCAAACTGCTCCGATGTCTTTAAGGATAAAACCGGACAGAACACGCAGCCCCAGCCTCAGTATTGAAAAGGGAATGGGAAACACAGTCCTGTTCACCCTGCAGAGACCTCTTTCCTAACATCTGCGAACTTGTGACAACATTTAGAGAGCTTTCCCACAACCGCACAGAAATATCTGGAATGGAATAGGCCATACAGCACATTGAGCCTGCCCCATTCTAGTTAATATCTGAACATCTCCTCAATGCACTTTCCGCACACACTGTACACATCCCTTAATGTGATTAACCTTGTGAAGCTATAAAATAGGAACTGCGGTAGTCCCTTTGGTCTGTCGAGTTTGCTATCCAATTCAATACAGTGACGGGTGACCCTGTATTTCTACACCACACTCCTGCTCTCTCTCCCATCTTTCGGTGTCTAGACATCTTTAGTAGTCTTTTGTGCCTTGTCTTCCACAGCCTTATGTGAGAGAGAATTCCCAGGTTCACCAGTCTCTGAGTGAAGACATTTATTTTATCCTCCCTGTACCTAATACTGTGGCCCCTTGGTTTAGACGTCCCAGCCAGGGGAATTATCATCACTGCTTCCAATCTATCTAACCCTGTCAGTGTTTTATATATCTCACTGAGATCTCCACACATTTTCCTAAACCCCATGGAATACAGGCTCAGTCGCCCCAAACTCTGTTCCACAAAAAGTCTGTCATCCCAGACATGGATCTGGCCATCCTTCGCTGCACTCCCTCAATGTCAGGTTTGTCCTTTATTAGGTATGGTGACCAAAACTGCACACGATACTGCAGAATGTTCGAGTTGAGGTCTCACCAAGGGCCTGTACAGCTGCACTGAGACACGCTTACGCCTGGACTCAAGTCCCCCTGAAATGAGGGTCAACACCCCAGTTATCTTCCTGACTGCTTTCTGCTCCTGCAATCTTGCTTTCAGTGACTGGTGTACAGGGAGATCTCAGATCCTTTTCAATGTTACAGCTCCCCACATGGTGGGTCTGCGTAAACTGGTCTGTGTGCCAATGTATTCCCAGTATTGGCTTCTGTCTTCAGAACTCACAGCCCTGCATTGAACTCAGATGTCTGTCCAAACAATAACAGAAGAAAAGTGCAGTTCCCTTCATAGATCGACATTTCTCAACCACTCCCTTTTCCAATGGTTGGCTGGTATTTTAGTGTTTCCCAACCAAGTAGACAACAAAACATCTATCCACACTGCTCTTCATCTGGCACGTACTTACTCATTCACTCCATTTGTTTCAATCAACTTGAAGTTTTTTCACATCCTCCGCACTTTTCAAAATCCTAGTTCCGTCAGCAGACTTAGAAATTTTGCATTTGATTGCCTCAACGAGATGTGTGAGATGTATTGTGAATATCTGGCGCCCCAGCACCAATCATTGCGATGCCTCATGAGCCTTCCAAAATGAAAATCATCCATTTATTCCTACGCATTGTTTCCTGTCAACACTCCCATTTTAACACCTTGTTCATATATTACCCCCTATCCCATGTGCTTTTACTTTGCACACTAAGCTTGGAACTCCATTAAAAAAATTGCTGAAAATCCAAATTCAGAGCCTCTATTGTTTTTTCTGTAATTAATCGACCAGTCAGTTTCTCAAATATGTTTCCCATTTCATCAATGTGTGTTGATTTTTTTCTATGCCATTATTTTCAGGACCAATAATTTCTCCAAATCAGTTTATTTACTAATTTTATTTTGCATCATTTTCTCATCAGACTCAGATTTTCTCCTATTGCTGGGAAGGCTTTGTTTATGTATTTTTCTGTGAAGACAGAAGTGAAGTTGTTGTGTCATGTCTCTCTGTTCTCCATTCTCCATTCCCTGGTTTCAGACTGTAAGGAAGCTGGAACGTTGACGAAAAAGAACAGCTGTTGTCTATTCACCCTGTCAATGCCCCTTGTAATCTTAAACCTGAATTACTTACCCACTCAACTTGCTCTGCTGCAAAATAAATAACTGAAGCTTATCCAACCTCTCTCCACATCTCATATGTTCCATCCCAGGGAACATCCTGGTGAATCTCTTCTGCACCTCATCCAGTACAATCACATCCTTCCTGTAATGTGGCTCCCAGAACTGCACACAATATTTCATTTGGCCTTACCAAAGTGCTATATATAACTCATATAATCTTTGTGTCAATGAATAAAGGCTTTATCTACAGTCATGCTGAACTCATCAATTATCATATCCAGTCACATTCAGGGGTGTGTGGAGAAGCACGTTCTGAGCTTCCTAGTGTGATGCCATTCTTTGAGTACTCCCCTGTCTGGTTCCTTCTTCCAAAGTGTATCACCTCATATTTATCAGGGTTACATTCCATCTGCCATTGATCTGACCATCTGACCATTCCATCTGTGTCTTCCTGTAACATAAGACCTTCCTCCTCACTGCCAACCACCCGGCCAATATTTGTGTCAAACACAAACTTACTTATCACACTCCCCCTACCTACTTCACATTCACATCACTTATGAATACCACAAATAATAAGGGACACAGCACTGATCTCTGCGGTACACCAGGGAAAATTGGGCTCCAGTCGCACAAACACCCTTCTACCATGAATTGAATTGGGATGAAACTTGGCAAGTCACTAATAGGCCCTACATGTTCCCTGGTTGTTCCGTTCCGCGTGATATACGTGAAGAATATCTGGGGATTCTCCTTAATCTTGCCCTGCCTAAAGGCTTCCATGCCCCTGTGTTTGTCAGTTCCATTCGAGGGAACAATTTCCTTCTTATTACGGTCTTAAATGGCATATCCCTTATCCTGTCATTATTTGTCTTAAATATAGAGTAGACAGCTAGACAAACATCCTATTTATTTCCATCTCATCACATGTATCATAGATTGTTGAAATTTCACTGTGATCACCTCTCATGCTTTGAAACTGGAGAAGTCGCAAGACAAATCTCCCCATCAGAAAATCTTGTCATCTCAGGAATTAATCTGGAGAATGTCCATTGCACGTCCTCTGTGATCAGTGTAATCTTTCTTAGATTAGGTCACCAATACTGCACTCAATACCTCAGGTACATTCTCACCAACACTCAATGCAACTGCTTCATGAGGTCTTTACCTCTATATTCCGATTCCCTTAAACAAAGTCCAACCTAACTTTAACTTTCTAATTGCACATATTCCTCCAAATACCATTCACACTAATTGTAGTTACGAACTCACTGTGTGAGTTACAGAGGCATAGACATGTACAGCATGGAAATAGACCCTTCAGTCCAATCCATCCATGTCTACCAAATATCCCAACCCAATCTAGTCCCACCTGCCCGCACCCGGCCCATATCCCTTAAAACTCTTTCCTAT
>NW_025209461.1:0-8165 GCF_004010195.1 Chiloscyllium plagiosum
AACATTCCGAGCTGAATCTCGTAGAGTTACAAGAGAGAGGGACTGTGGACAGTATTGAAGATCAGAAACACTGCCTGAAATCATCCCAGTATTTATTAGAGTTAATTATCAGCATGAAGTGAAGCAGAAAGTAAGATGGCTCACGAGATGGATTCAAGATGCAATTGAGTAAAAGCAGGATAACAGGAACAAAGGGAAACTGGCAGGTTTAGATAAATCACATTGAAACAACAGTCTCCGGCAGGTAAAATTTTCAGCCATGACGTTAAATTGGAGAAGGCGGACAGGAAATTCAAAACAATTTTTCAAAATCATGTGGGTACAGTACAGAATTGATGTTGAGAAAGTTTTCCCATTCAGAAAAGCTTTGAGAGTAAGATTGGAGAATTCAAAAAATTACAAAAGAAGAAAATGTGATGCAAGAAATAAACCTCACACAACGAATAGTTAGATGTGGATTTTTTTTGAATCTATGGTTTGAGCTTTTTCAGTCAAGGCCATTAAAATATTATTTTATGGGGGAAATTACAGGATTACAGTGGGAGAATTCAGGAAAATGACACAAAATCAGAAAGCATATTCGGAGAATCGTGTTGACCCAAAGGGTTGAATGACCTCCTCTCTCCCTTAACAATTCTGTGATTCAAAATTACTCATTGAATATCCACACAGTCAGTCAGGAACATGGCACGAATATTTCATATTCAATCTGGTTGCTCAACTATGCTGTGATTAATTATTTGAGAGAACCATTGACTAACATGAATTGTCAAGCACAGCACTGATTCCAGATGCAATTTTTTTTAAAAAACAGCTTCATAAATAAATTATCCATACCAGAATTTCGATTTTGTCGAAGCACGAAGAAGAATCTGGGAAACAGATTTATAAGTTTGAGAGAAGATTTGTAGCTCGGGTGCTCGTTGTTGTGGTTCTGTTCGCCGAACTGGGAATTTGTGTTGCAGACGTTTCTTCCCCTGTCTAGATGACATCCTTAGTGCTCGGAAGTCTCCTGTGATGCGCTTCTGTGATCTTTCCTCTGGCATTTGTAGTGGTTTGAATCTGCCATTTCCGGTTGTCAGTTCCAGCTGTCAGTTGCAGTGGTCGGTATATTGGGTCCAGATTGATATGCTTATTGAATGAATCTGTGGATGAGTGCCATGCCTCTAGGAATTCCCTGGTTGTTCTCTGTTTGGCTTGTCCTCTAATAGTAGTGTTGCCTCAGTTGAATTCATGCTGCTTGTCATCTGTGTGTGTGGCTACTAAGGATAGCTGGTCGTGTCGTTTCGTGGCTCGTTGGTGTTCATGGATGCGGATCGAAAGCTGTCTTCCTGTTTGTCCTACGTAGTGTTTTGTACATGCAAGGACTGTAGTCGGTTCTAACAAACCACAATCGACCTTCCTTATTCTGGTGACCTCCTTTGTTTTGTTTTGAGCCGAATACACGTCAGGCAATAGCATCTGACATTACGGATGTTGATCTGTGACATGTAGAGAAGTGATTCTGATTGTTTCACGCATAATTCTGCTTCTAACGACCAGTGTGCATGTCCTATTAATTACTATAATTGGTAACAATTAACAGACCACGACATTGGAATTCTTGAATCCTAATGACCGACTTCCATGGAGAATCTCTGTTTACATCAGCCTCGATGCTGTGCGTTTTAGCATTTCATCCTCCTATCATTCCGTACATGGTCCCTTTGGCTCTGTCTGGGTTTTGTTACACTGACTTGCTTTATGTTACAGTTCAACTATCAGTTTGTAGTTTCTAATGCAGAAGATCTTCTCTCTCACATGGCAATGTACTGGCTCTGTAGTTCAATGATTAGACCATTGGCCTTGTAAAGTAAAAATGGACATGAAATACTGCATTCCGGTTTGTCTTTCCAGGAATTTGAGGAATACCATTCGGAAGGATAGTAAGCAGCTGACGTAAGCAATATGCCAGTGAGGCAGTAAGAGCCAGGTTAGGCCGCATAAACTGCAGAGTTACAGAGAATTAATGTGGGATGTGCACGGACAGGGGAGTGACCACTTCCTTCCTTTCACTGCGGTAAACAGAGTCTGGTGTTGAAGTCTGACATTGGGACAATATATGCTAAGTGGGTGAAACCCTATTTTCTGTGGGTTTGTCTCTCACCGTACGTCTGTCACTGTCGGGTGAATGTGTTTTCATATTTCGGTCCGTGGGGCAAAATGACGTTCAATTCCTCAAGGTAACAAGAACAAAATTTACCCATCTCAAACTTCACCCCATTATTTGTGTCGTTTCGTTTAAAATGGTAGGGAGAAAAAATCATTAACATGAACATTTGGAGCGTCAGAGCACATAAGGCTACATTGCAGGGTTGGAAAAATAGGATGATGTGCTTGCTTCCTTGCTGCTTGCCCTCGATGATTCAAACATTTTGGAGGAGAAACTTATCTCCAGTGAAATAAAGCCAAAAACTGTGTCATGAAGAAAAGATGCAACGATGTCTGTTGTCATCCCTGGTGATGCATTGGTTATGATTCAGCACTTTCAGGGCCGCAGTCCGAGCTCAATTCCTGCTCAAAACCGTGAGCGAGTATTGATCCTGACATGCAGGAGATACAAAGAAAGCATTTATTAACGAACGGGTGGTTGAATCTGGAACTCACTGTCAGGGTTCACAGGGGCAGGAACCCACATAACCTACAAAAGTATTCAGAGATGAACTTGTGATGTAAAGGCATAAACAAAGTGGTGGAAAGTGGTATTAGGATCAGTAATCGGTTGTTTCTGACAAGAGCACGTCGAGGAGACTGATGGCTGTCGACCCACCAGTACATCCCGGTTCTACAGGCATCCTTGGTGGTCTATTGGCTCGGAGTTTGCACTTTTACCACCACGTCCCGGCTTCGAATCCCAGCCAGTGAATGAGAACTTTATTGTTCCTGACAACGGCAACAGCAAACGCACAGCATCTATGACAAGATTCCTTGCAAACCCTCGGATCAATTAATCGCCCCGAGAATATCAGAGTCAATGTACTGGCCTCTGACAGAAGGGGCAGATATCTGGATAATACATGCTCCTTCGGTCAGGTCAGCCATTATTGTCCTCTGATTCCGCTTCCCAGAGAGTTCCTGAGGATTTTAAAACCTAAGATTGGGTATTCGTTTCGTTTCTTTGCCATTCCTTTCAGCCACAGCAATTGGGTGGCTGGGTTTGGTAAATGGAAAGCTATGCGTGAGCAGCGTGTGGGACCAATCCAACTTCCACTTCTGTGATGACCCTGGGACATTGAATCTGAAATCCTCACGGACATTTAAGGAAGGGATCTTTGCTCTTGCATATCAGGAATTGAATCCTCATCTCAGCTTCACAACAACTCTTCACAACTTTATGAAAGCCGAAAGGCCTTGCTGTCGAGCCAATAGTATTCGAATCTACAATCGCCCAATCCGTAGATAGGTGTATTACCCATTGCGCCACTGGAAAATGATTTGAAAAGCCTGCAAGCCTTGTTGTTGATTCGTAGTCAGGCGCGTTACCATTGCGCCACTGGCCCCGAGCATGCTTTGGGCATGAACGCTGCAAATTAGTGATGTCAACACGGATATGAACAAGAGCATTCATTTTCACAAGTTAAACAACTAGCAAAGATAATCACCGTCAAGGCTTCACGCCAATGCCCCCAACTTTTTGAAGCAGCGATTTCGCAAAGAAAACACATCTGTCCTGATGATGCTCTCATTCACTCTATGTCAGCTCAAACATTCAATGGGATCACTGCTGATTTGATAAATTTTAACACCAGTTTCCTCCTTTTCGTCGTTAACTCAAGATAAACTCGAGTGTAATCACAATAATGGATGTTCTCCTTAATTTTCGGAGCTTTAGATTACTTTAATGACCTGTGAGAGTTCGTAGGAAATTGAGTAATATGAAATGAGCCAAAATTCACTTCAGTAAATTTAGCTTAGTGCAGAGTCAGCCATATGAGAAAGATCACAGAGAGAAAACATTGCCTCCGTTTCTCTCCGCACAGATTAGATTCCCTACAGAGTGGAAACAGACCATTTGGCCGAACAATTGCCCACCGACATTTCAAAGAGTAACCCAGAAGACCCATCCCTCTCAGACTAGTACACCAAACACTATCAGCAATTTAGCATGGCCAATACAACTGACAATATTTGAATTGTGAGTGGAAACCAGAGAACCCGAAGGAAACCCACGCATATTCAACGAGTATGCTCAAACTCCACAGAGACACTCATTGGATGCTGCAATCAAACCCGATCCATGGCTTTGGTAGGGTGCAGTGATAACCACTGAACACTTCCACGAGTTGAAACTTGGCAGGATTTCTCTTCATAACTGATACATATACCTTGGGAAACATATTCCCTCAATTTTCAAATATGTGTCCTGCTAAGAATTTTTCACTTCAGATTAAAATAGCTGCGTATTCTTTCCCTCTGCCAGATGTCCAAATGCTCCCTACTCCATGTCAACAGGAGCTGCACCCGGTGAGGTTCGACCTCAAAGCCTGATGTCTCAATATTCGCGTCTCAATGTCAACAGAAACTACTGCAGGTGAGGTTGGAGCTCTCAGCCTGATATTACAAAAATCCCTGCTGCTCCCTGTCAAAAGAAGTTGGTCCACGCGAGGCTCAAACTCCCAGCCACGTGTCACAATGTTCCCTGTCACAATCGAAGGTGCTCCAGGTGACGTTAGAGCTTCCAGCCTCGGCATTTCACGCACCTCTGTACCATCAGAGATGGACCTCGCCCTCATCGATTACATCACTGATGCCACATACGCGTGCTCTTCCCCATCATGATTTCCAGTTGAATCTTCGGGGCTGTATCACTCAGTTTCTCTGATTCTAGGCCTAAAAACAACTGGGATTACATGGTATTATGCAGCAGTGTTTACTTGCTTTTGTGAGCAAATTGGTGGAAAAAAAACGATGTTAAACTACATTCTTATTGGGAAATACATTTCAACAATACCCTGCAGTATCGTCTAAGCCTTTGACGTTTTGTAGACATTCATCAATCTCAACATTCAAAAACTACAAATTTAAAAAATTTGGAGTACCCACATCTCAGACAATATTTGGCAACTATTTCTATTGTGCCTGTGGAGCTGTTCCTGATATACTCTGACACTATCCTTATTGCTTTTGCATAGTGTTTTTCATGCGGCGCCGGGAAGGTGTTTTGCTTTGAAGCCACCGCAAGTTAAGTTCCAGTCTGAGTTATGGCAAAATACGTCTTTCCTGTTGGATGCCACGTAATGCCTGATGTCCCAATGCCCCCTTCACAATGTCAATAGAAACTGCTGTAGGTGAAGTTGGAGCTCCCAGCTTCATATTCCAATAATTCCTGGTGCTCGGTGCATAGCAAACACGGGGAGGAATCAGTCGCATACTACATGAAAATACTCTTCAAGGCGATGATTTCGCGCCTTCAAACACCCGCTTTCTCCCATCTCAGAGTTTCAGATATCAGGATTCAAACCCACCCTTCCTCGGAGATTTCTCTCCCTCTACAATCGCTAACCAACCTTTACGCTGTTCCTGCAATTTCAACGAGGCACTCCACAATCTAACACTCACATTACACCGTGCAGTCTGTGTTGCTGGGATGCTGTTGCTGGGTGAACGTGCCCCTAACCAGCATCGGAATCTTCAAAGCAGTCGATACATTTAGCTGCCACAGTTGTGAGATTAATCGTCACATAACAGCTTATACTGACATAGACCAGAAATTATTGGTGCATCAGGCTCAGGAAAAGGACACAGCACAGTATTGAGCAAAAGAGAATTTATTGCAAAATAACATTTTGTGTAGCTTTCTGCGTCATTTATTCCATTTGTTCATTTCGCTCTCGTCTGAGTATTGTGTGCAGTTCTGCAATTCGCATTACAGCAGGTATATGATAGCACTGGAAACGGTGCAGAACAGATTCAGCAGGATATTAGCTGATTGAAGAGTTTGAGTTATGAGGAAAGATTGGAAAGACTGGGGTTATTTTTCTTACAGAAGAGTAGATTTTGTAAAGGCATGATTGACATACAAAATAATGAGGGACATGGGTGGGGTAGATTGAAAGAAATTTTTCCTCTTGACCAATCACCGCGGGACATAGATTTAAGGTAAAAGGCGGAAAGAGTTGTGGAGATATGCAGTAAATCTTAAACAGCCAACAAGTGTTTCAATCTGGATCTCACTCTGAGTAAGGGTCAGAGAAGCAGAAACCCGCATAACCTTCACCGGTATTTCGATGTGATTTTGTGATGCTAAGACATGCAAGGCCTCGTAATGGAAAGTGAAAGTGAGATAATCAAGTACTTGTTTCTGACAAGAGCGCTTACAAAGGGCTTGAGCGTTGTCACGCCACCCATGCGCTTGATTCTTGAAGCCATCCTTGCAGGTTTAGTGGGCACGATTCAGTGCTTTCACCACTTTGGTCGGGGTTCGATTCCTAGCCAGGGAGACCGGAAGGCATGTTTCTCCTAACAGCGGCAACAACAAAAATGGAGCATTGGTTATGGGAGTCCTTTCAATGCCTCGGATCAATTATTGTCTTAGAGTACATCAGAAACAATCTTCCATCCTGTTTAAGAAGGAGAAGGTGCCTTGGAAATCCCTGATCAATCGGCAGTTCATTCTTCATTTTCCTTCGAAACCGCTTCACAAAGAGTTTCTAAAGATTCGCAAATCTGCAACTTGGCTACTCATTTTATTTCCTTGCCATTTCAAGGAGCCACAGTGATTAGGTCAGTGCGTTATGGAAATGGAAAAGTGCCCCTGAGCAGCGTGTTGGACTATTTCAGCTTCTGCTCCTGTGATAAAGTTGGGATACTGACTGAAGATTCCTGCAGATCCGGAATTCAAATGTCGACTCGGCTTCAGATCAAAGGGCACGAATGGTTTGTAAGTGTAATAAAAACCTGCATTGCTCCCGAGCCATGTATGAGTCGAACCTACGCTCTCCTGACACGCAGGCAGGCGCGTTATCCATTGCTGTATGAAGCATGAATGGCAAGACGATCAGCATGTGGGATACAGCATCACCACATGGACACATTTCCTCAATGTTAGGACATATGTAACCGATTATGAATAAACTCAGAGAGATACAAGTGACGAAGATTCGCCTTGGACTGGATGGACTGTCCGGTTTCTGGCTGCGTGGGAATGACGCCACGTGTTTATGCTGACTATCACCCTATCTCTGGGACAGAGGGTGAAAGAATGGCTCATTTCTTACCCTAAATTCCGCGTTGGGCTGTCAGCAGCAACACAGCTCCGGGCCGTTTTGATGACTGTCAGTGAGTGAACATTTCTCTTGGATCCTCTTCATCTGCAACAGTGGTGGCTCAGATATCACAGCAAAGAAACGGACGCCAGGTTTGCATTGGACATTCTGCAGGATTGCTGCGGGAAGACGAATTCTGAACACCACACGGCTGCATACAAGAGAACTCATTATTTTCCAGAAGGAAGAATCTCCAGTGCAAATTTCTTCCTTTCCCGCCAACTCAGCATCTTTCTTTTTCTCGGACAAGAGACCTTTGGAGAAAATCCACAACCAAATTTGCTAACTTGCTGTCGTCTAATTGACTTCTTCCACCGCAAGTGATTTACACTGAGCAGAAGAGAGAATAGAGTCTGCCCTCACCCAGCACAGCTTACACATAGAAACAAAGTTGTCCACCAGTGGAGACAGCCCGGATCCTTTTTACGGGACAAACAGCAGCATCAGGGACTGATCATTGCACTGGGTTGGTGTACACAGTCCTACATGCCGTGAGAGTAACTGCGCCTAGTTTACAGATCATTTTAGTGGTCATTAGCAGAGGGATTGAATTCAAGAGTCGTGAAGTGATGTTGCAGCTGTACAGAACTTTGGTTAGGCCACATTTGGAGTACTGTGTGCAGTTCTGGTCGCCTCACTATAGGAAAGATGTGGAAGCTTTGGAGAGAGTGCAGAGGAGATTTACCAGGATGTTGCCTGGAATGGAGAATAGGTAGTACGAGGATAGGTTGAGAGTGCTAGGCCTCTTCTCATTGGAACGGCGAAGGATTAGGGGTGACTTGATAGAGGTTTATAAAATCATGAGGGGCATGGATAGGGTAAATAGACAAAGTCTTTTCCCTGGGGTGGGGGAGTCCAGAA
>NW_025209461.1:8416-13659 GCF_004010195.1 Chiloscyllium plagiosum
CTGCCGTGGGACTGGTAGAGTCAGAATCATTGGTGACCTTTAAGCGGCAATTGGATAGGTACATGGAGGGGTGCTTAAGCTAGGACAAATGTTCGGCACAACATCGTGGGCCAAAGGGCCTGTTCTGTGCTGTATTGTTCTATGTTCTATGTTCTATGATCAATGGGCTGGGGTGGTGTTCACAGTCCTATATGCGGGGTGTGAAACTGCTGCTGTTTTACAGATCAATGCACAGGGTTGGGCTACTCAGTCTTATATGCTGGGAGGGTAACTGCTCCGGGTTTACAAATCAATGCACTGGTGCGGTGTACACGGCTCTACATGCTGTGAGGGTGACTGCTCCGGGTTTTCAGATCAATGCTCTGGGGTGATGTACACAGCTCTACATGCTGGGAGAGTTCCCGCTCCTAGTTTACAGATCAATGCACTGGGGTGTAGTACACACACATGCTGTGAGGGGAACAGCTCCTGCTATACAGATCAATGCACAGGGGTGATGTACACAGTCCAAAATGCTGGGAGGGTAACTGCTTCTGGTATTCAGATCAATGCACTGAGCGGGGGTGAATAATCCTAAATACTGGGAGGGCAAGTGCTCCTGGCTTGCAGATCAATGGACTTGATTGGTGTACACTGTACAACATGCTGGGAGGGTATCTGCTACTGGTTTACAGATCAACACACTGGGGTGGTGTACACATCTCTACATGCTGGGAGGGTAACTGCTCCAGGTTTACAGATCAACGCACTGGGGTGGGGAACACAGTCCGACATGCTGGGAGGGGAACTGCTCCTGGTTTATAGATGAATGCACTGGGGTTCCGTACACAGGTTTACGTGCTGTGCGGGTAATTGCTCCAGGTGTACAGATCAATGCACTGGGGTGGGGTACACAGTCCTACATGCGAGAGAGTAACTGCTCCAAGTTTATAGATGAATGCACTGGGGTTCCGTACACAGGTTTACGTGCTGTGCGGGTAATTGCTCCTGGTTTCCAAATCAATGCACTCGGGTTGTGTACACAGACCTACGTGCTGGGAGGGCAACTGCTCCTGTTTTACATATCAATCCAGTGGGGTGGGGTACACATGTTTGGAGTCTAGCTGCTCCACGTGTACAGATCAATGCACTCTGGTGGTGTACACTGTCCTACATGTTGGGAGGGTAATTGCTCCAGGTTTACAGATCAATGCACTGGGGTTGGGTACACAGTCCTACATGCGGGGAGGGTAATTGCTCCTGGTTTACATATCAATGCAGTGGGGTGGTGTACAGAGTTCTACATTGTGGGAGGGTAACTGTTCCGGGTTTACAGGTCAATGCACTGGGGTGTTGTACACAGCTCTACATGCTGGGAGGGAAACAGCTCCTGGTTTACAGATCAATGCACTGCGTTGTTGTACACAGTCCTAAATATTTGGAGGGCAACGGCTCCTGTTATACAGAACAATGCACTGGTGTGGGGTACACAGTCCTACATGCTGGGAGGGTAACTGCTCCTGGCTTACAGATCAATGAACTGGGGTGGGGTACGCAGTCCTTCTTGCGGAATGGGTAACTGCTCCTTGTTTAAAAATCAATGCACTGGCTTGGTGAACACAGTCTTATATGCTGGGAGGGTAACGGCTCTTGGTCAACAGATCAATGCACTGAAGTGGGGTTCACAGTCCTAAATGCTGTGAGGGTAACTGCTCCTGTTGTACAGTTCAACGCAGTGGTGTGGTGTACACAGTCCTACATGCTGGGAGGGTAACTGCTCCTGGGTTACAGATCAATGCAGTGGGGCGGTGTACACAGTCCGATATGCTGGGAGAGAAACTGCTCCTGGTTTACAAATCACTGCACTGGGGTGTGGTGCATAACTCTTCATGCTGGGAGGGTAACTGCTCCTTGTTTACAGATCAATGCACTGGGGCGGGGAACATATTCCGACAGCTGGGAGAGTAACAAATTCTTGTTTACAGATCAATGCACTGGGGTGGGGTACAGAGTCCTACATGCTGGGAGTGTAACTGCCCCTGGTTTACAGATCAATGCACTGTGGTGGGGTACACAGTCCAACATGCTGGGAGGGTAACTGCTCCTGTTTTACAGATCAATGCACTGGGTTGGTTTACACAGTCCGACATGCGGAGTGGGTAACTGTTCCTGATTTACAGATCAATGCACTGAGGTGGTGTACACAGTCCTACATGCTGGGAGTGTAACTGATCTTGGTTTACAGATCAATGCTATGGTACCCAGTCCTACATGCTGGGGTGGTAAATGCTTGCAGTTTACAGACCAATGCACTGGAATTGGTCCACACAGTCCTACATGCTGGGTGGGTAATAGCTCCTGGTTTACTGATCAATGCACTGGGGTGGAGTACAGACTCCTACATGCTGGAAGGGTAACTGCGCCTGGTTTTCAGATCAATGCGCTGGAATGGTGTACACAATCCTACATGCTCGGAGGGTAATTGCTCCTCGTTTACAGATCAATGCACTGGCGTGGAGTACACAGTCCTACATTCCGGGAGGGTAACTGCTCCGAGTTTACAGATCAATACACTGGTATGGTGTACACAATCCAACATGCTGGGAGGTAAACTGCTCCTGGTTTTCAGATCAATGCACTAGGGTGGTGAACACCGAACTACATGCTGGGATGGTAACTGCTCCTGGATTGCAGTTCAATGCACAGGGGTGGTGTACACAGTCATAAATGCTAGGAGGCTGACGGCTCCTGGATTACAGATCAATATAGTAGGGTGTTGTGCACAA
Source organism: Chiloscyllium plagiosum (assembly GCF_004010195.1). Taxonomy (NCBI): domain Eukaryota; kingdom Metazoa; phylum Chordata; class Chondrichthyes; order Orectolobiformes; family Hemiscylliidae; genus Chiloscyllium; species Chiloscyllium plagiosum. Next base: position 11,182 of record NW_025209461.1, read on the forward strand.
TCCTACATTCGGGGATGGTAACTGCTCCTGGTTTACACATCAATGCACAGGGGTGGTGATCACAGGTCTGCAGGCTGAGAGGGTAACGGCTCCTGGTTTGTAGGTCAATGCACTGCGTTGGTGTACACAGACCTACATGAGGTGAGGGTAACTAAGCCTGGTTTACAGATCAATGCACTGGGATGGTGTACACAGTCCTGTATGCTGGAGGGTAACTGCTCCTGGTTTACAGAACAATGCCCTAGGGTGGGTTACAGAGTCCTACATACTGGGAGGGTAACTGCTCTTGGTTTACACATCAATGCACTGGGGTGGGGTACAAGGTCCTACATGCTGGGAGGGTAACTGCGCCTGGTTTACACATCAATGCGCTGGGGTGGGGTACACAGTCCTACATGCTGGGATGGTATCTGCTCTTGGCTTAAAGATCAATGCACTGGGGTAAGGTACACAGCCCTACATGCTCGGAGGGTAACTGCTCCTGATTGACAGATAAATGCACTGGAGTGGGGTAAACAGTCCTACATGCTGGGAGGGTAGCTGCTGCTGGGTTGCAGATCAATGCACAGGGGTGGTGTACACAGTCCTATATGCTGGGAGGGTAACTGCTCTTGGTTTACAGATCAATGCACTGGGGTGGGGTACAGAGTCCTACATACTGGGAGGGTAGCTGCTCTTGGTTTACAGATAAATGCACTGGGGTGGTGTACTCAGTCCTACATGCTGGGAGGGTATCTGCTTCTGGCTTTCTGATCATTGCACTGGGGTGGTGTACACAGTCCTACATGCTGGCAGGGTAACTGCTTCGGGCTTTTTTTTAATTGCACTGGGGTGGTGTACACAGTCCTACATGCTGGGACGGTAAATGCTCCTTCTGTACAGATCAATGCACAGGGGTAATGTACACAGTTCTATATGCTGCGAGGGTATCTGCTCCTGGTTTACCGATCGATACACTGGGGTGGTGTACACAGTCCTAAATGCCACGAGGATAACTGCTCCTAGTTTACAGATCAATGGACTCGGGTGGTGTTCACAGTCCTATGTGCGGGGTGAAAAACTGCTGCTGTTTTACAGATCAATGCACAGTGTTGGGGTACTCAGTCTTACATCCTGGGAGGGTAACTGCTCCTGGTTTACAAATCAATGCACTGGTGTGGTGTACACGGCTCAACATGCTCGGAGAGTTCCCGCTCCTAGTTTACAGATCAATGCACTGGGGTGGAGTACACACCCATGTTGTGAGGGAAACAGCTCCTGCTATACAAATCAATGCACTAGGGCTCCGTACACAGCTCTACACGCAGTGATGGTAACTGCTCCAGGTACACTGATAAATGCACTGGGGTGGTGCTCACAGCTCTAATTGCTGGGAGGGGAGTTGATGCTGGGTTACAGATCAATGAACTGGGGTGGTGCACACAGTCCTACATGCTGGGAGGGTAACCGCTACTGCTTTACAGATCAATGCACTGGGGTGCTGTATGCTGACCTATATGCTGGGAGGATAACTGCTCCTGGTTTACAGATCAATGAGGGGGGTTGGTGTACATTTCCTACATGCTGGGAGGGTAACTGCTCCTGGTTTGCAGATCAATACACTGAGGTGGTGTATGCAGCCCTACATACTGGGAGGTTAATTTCTCCTGGTTTGCAGATCAATGCACTGGGGTGGGGTACACAGTCCTACATGCTGGGCGGGTAACTGCTCCTGGGTTCCAGATCAATACAATGGTGTAGTGTACACAGCTCTACATGCTGCGAGGGTAACTGCTCCTGGTTTTCAGATCAGTCCACTGGTGTGGTGTACACAGCTCTACAGGCTCTGAGTGTACCTACTCCTGGTTGACAGATCAATGCACTGTGGTGGGTTAAAAAATCCTAAATACTGGGAGGGAAACTGCGCCCAGTTTACCGATCAATGCACTGGGGTGGTGTACACAGTCCTACATGCTGGGAGGGTAACTGCTCCTGGTTTGCAGATCAATACACTGAGGTGGTGTATGCAGCCCTACATACTGGGAGGTTAATTTCTCCTGGTTTGCAGATCAATGCACTGGGGTGGGGTACACAGTCCTACATGCTGGGCGGGTAACTGCTCCTGGGTTCCAGATCAATACAATGGTGTAGTGTACACAGCTCTACATGCTGCGAGGGTAACTGCTTCTGGTTTACAGATCAGTCCACTGGTGTGGTGTACACAGCTCTACAGGCTCTGAGTGTACCTACTCCTGGTTGACAGATCAATGCACTGTGGTGGGTTAAAAAATCCTAAATACTGGGAGGGAAACTGCGCCCAGTTTACCGATCAATGCACTGGGGTGGTGTACACAGTCCTACATGCTGGGAGGGTAACTGCTCCTGGTTTGCAGATCAATACACTGAGGTGGTGTATGCAGCCCTACATACTGGGAGGTTAATTTCTCCTGGTTTGCAGATCAATGCACTGGGGTGGGGTACACAGTCCTACATGCTGGG
>NW_025209461.1:15513-16746 GCF_004010195.1 Chiloscyllium plagiosum
GGGCTATGAGGGTGTGTGGGATGGGTGGGTCATGGGGCTTGGGGTGTCTGGGACATAGGTCTGTGAGGGTTGTAGGATGAGGGGGCAGCAGATGGAAGGGGTGCAGGAATGTCATGGTAGATAGAAGGAGGGTATCTTGCAGGATGGGGCTGAAAAGGAGAATGCTGTGGTTGGGGGTAGGATTATGTGAGGTCTATGGGAGATGGGTATTATTAGTTGGGATTGCTCTGTCAGGAAAAGGATGTGACTCATTCCCTTTTCTAAAACAAAAGTGTTAGGAAAGAGGTAACTGTTCCCAGGTGTATTCTCCTTGGCAACATTTCAACCAGTCGGAGTTCAGTTGCTAACCAATTAGTCCCTGTTTCTCATACAGTATAAATTGTTGTTCCCTTTGAAACTTGGAATTCCTGCATCTGTCCTGATGAGTCTAGCTGAAAAACTCAACACTATGTCACTTTTTTTCAGCAAAACTCCTGTTCAGCCAAGGAACAGAGCAAGCACTCGGGAAATGTATAATTGGGTATTAACTTTAGTGCATCTGTCCTGATGAGTCTAGCTGAAAAACTCAACACTATGTCACTTTTTTTCAGCAAAACTCCTGTTCAGCCAAGGAACAGTGGGATGGGGTTTCACTGGATGAGAGACTGTGTGCTAATGAGAGAGTGCTGGAAGGGGCTTGTAAGTAAGGTCTCCGGATCAAGTCCTCTCAGCTGAGTATGGCGAAGCTTTCTTTCTCCACCCCTCCCCTCCCCTTCATATTCCTTCGTCAATGCCATTCACAAGGTGATCACCATGTAGAAACTCACCCAGAATTTGGCCAGTGAAGGGGAATTTGCAGGTGATGGCACTCTTGTGTTCTTTGAAGTGACAGAGATCACAGATTTTTGAAGCTGAAAAGTCATTACAGTTTTACATGCTTCATCTGTAGCCATTTTGTGTCAGTAATAGAGGGTGTGACTATTAAAAATAGTGGATGGAATGTTGATTTAGTGGAATGATTCCCATGCTTGCTAATGATGTGGCCTGCCAAAGGATACTGTTCAGTCTACCACCAGTGTTCCAAACACAGGAAGTACAAATGAAAGATTCTGTAAGAAGACACTTCTCCAAATAGAGGACATTTATTTCCCATGTTTGCTGTGGAGGGGTTCACTGACTGAAGTGGAGACATACATTGAAATTTGGCTCAGAATCCTTTGTGGAACTTTGATGCAGAACTGCTACATTCAACTT
>NW_025209462.1:0-4697 GCF_004010195.1 Chiloscyllium plagiosum
AGTCCTAAACTACGAAAGCAACCACCCCAACGCACACAAAAGAAGTTGTATCAAGACACTGTTCAAATGGGCCACAACACACTGCAGTACACCAGAACTGCAAAAAGAGGAAGAAGAACAACTATACAATGTATTCAACAAAAACGGATACCCCCGCAATTTCATCAACAGATGCCTAAGGGAAAGACAACAGAATGAGGACATGCCACAATCCAAAGGACTCGCCACACTACCATATATCAAAAACATTTCTGAACTGACAGCCAGACTACTGCGACCACTGGGACTCATAACAGCACACAAACCAACAGCCATTCTCAGACAACAACTCACCAGGACGAAGGACCCGATACCCAGCATGAACAAAATCAATGTAGTGTACAAACTCCCATGCATGGACTACACAAAACATTATACAGGACAAGCAGGAAGACAGCTAACGGTCCACATCCATGAACACCAACTAGCCACGAAACCACATGACCAGCTATCCTTAGTAGCCACACACTCAGATGACAAGCAACATGAGTTCGACTGGGACAACAGTACTATGATAGGACAAGCCAAACAGAGAACAGCCAGGGAATTTCTAGAGGCATGGCACTCATCCAAAGATTCAATCAATACACACATCGACCTCGACCCAATATACCGACCACTGCAGCGGACAGCTGGAACTGACAACCAGAAGCGACAGGTACAAATCACTATAAATGCCGGAGGAAACATCACAGAAGCGCTTCACAGGAGGCCCCCAAGCACTAAGGATGTCACCTAGACAGGGAACGAAACGTCTGCAACACAAATTCCCAGCTTGGCGAACAGAACCACAATAAATGCTTTTGATTATCCGGGTGACTGGTGATGGTGGTAAAGTGAGGGAATAGCTATTTCATATTAATGTCCTTCAGTGAAGGAAATCTTCTGTCATTACCTGGTCTGATTTACATGTGACTCCAGATCCATTTTGAAATGCTCTCTGGGCAATAAGAGATGGACAATAAATCTTGGCTTATCATCCCACGAGCTGTTATTGTACATATTAACGGATGATTTTAGGCTCTTGTCAGCTAAGGCTAACAGAATGGAATGTTGTCTTCGGGAGAATGGCTAACTTCTAAATGCGTGTGAGGTCTGTTTCAGGAGAGATGGACTCATGTTCAAAGGAAAGATGTTATTTCACAACATCGTCAGCAATGCCTGGCTGTGCCATCACCAAGAATGTAAGAATTAAGAACAGGTCAGTTCTCATCCTCCATTGATTTTCTGCAGCACTTTGAATTGCCTGATATGAAGTTCCTTACATGATCGCACAGACTGTCCTGCAGTCAATAATTGCAGAACCACAACACACACACAATCTGTGATGTGCAGTGAAGGGACATTTCACTTTTGAATCAAACACTAACATACATAAGCTCACACATACATACTCAGTTAAATACACAAACACACTCACATGCACAAACATGCAGATCGACACGCACACACACGACTGCACATGCTGACAAACATACACACTCACATGTACAGATACACACAAAGTCACACACACATATAGTAACGCATGCAGACACGCATAATCACCGTGGACTCATACACATAGATACACACACAACCACGTGGACAGACACAAATAAATGCCCACACACAGACTCGCACGCAAACAGTTCCACATGTACACACATAGACATGCACAGAAACTCACATAATCACATACAAACTCACACAGAACTTTCCAACAAGCACAAAGCCATTGCTTGGCTGGTGGTGAGAAGAGCACTACCTACGAGATCCTTTTTGTATGCCTGGTCAGCCTCCGCCACTGCACACTGCCCTTGAAGCAGCTGAGGAGGGGTAGAGAATGTCACATATCTCCTTCTGAAATGTGTCTTTGTACAGGAAGTCTGGAGAAAGATGCAGTGGTTTTTGTCGACAATCATCCCGAACTGCTCCATGACACAGGGCACAGTGCGCTTCAGTCTGTTCCATGGGATGCACACCAAGAAAAACATTGATTGCGCCTGGAGAACTATCAACTCAGTGAAAGATATTGTTTGGTCTGCCCGAAACCCTTTTGTCTTCCAGAACAAGGAGTTGCAGACTGGCACATTCTAAAGTCCAGGAATATGCGTTGAGGGGCACATTAAAGCTTGGGGCAGCTACCACCAAGGCACAATGGGGAAAGAGCACTGCCTGAGTTCTTCCTGCCAAAGTTAAACGTGGGTCTGTCGAGTTATCGGACCTTCCCGGTATCTCAATTATATGGAAGTATAATCTTACACAAGAAAGAGAAACCTTTGCTTTGTTTGTTAGACAGCCAAACTGCAATGTTTGTTTTCTTGAAACGTTAATGTACAAAACTAAACTGTGTTTGCGACTATGCATATTTATAAAGATATTAAAATCATATAGTAATGCAGCACGAAAACATGCCCTTCAGCACAAACTGATCAATGCTGAGTATGGTGCCCACTCAGCTAGTTCCAATTGCCCACATTTGGTCCATAACCATCTCGGCTTTCCCATCCATGTACGTATCCAAATACTTTTTAAATGTTGCTATTGTACCTGCCTATTCAACCACTTTCTCCGGCAGCCCATTCCATCACTCTGCATGAAGAAGTTACCCCCTCAGGACCTTCTTAAATCTTTCCCCTCTCACCTGAAACCTCTGCCCTCTAGTTTTGAACTTCCATCCCTGGGAAAAAGACTACATAACTTTATTCTATCTCTGCCCCTCATGACTTTATAGACCTCAGTAAGATCATCCCTCATTTCTTTACATTCCAAGTATAGAAGTCCTATCCTCGCCAACCACTCCTTATAATTCAGGCCTGCTAGGCCTGCCAACACCCTCAGAAATCTTCTTTGCACTCTTTCCTGTTTAATTATGTCTTTCCTTTAACAGGGTGACCAAAATTGCATATAATTTTCTTAATGCATAAAATATATTTTTGAAATTAAAGAAAAGGTTAGACTGAGAAGACTTGGTAACCTCAGCTGGTGCAGGAGTTGGACCTGCACTGTTGGCATCACATATGCAGCTGTTCAGTCAACTGAGTTAACATATAATTCAAAGAGGGTCCTTGTAGCACAGTGGTAGTGACCATAATTCTGAACCAGGAGGTGTGGTTACAACTCCCAATTGTTTCAGTGGTGTGATATAACAATCCTGAACAAGTTGATTTGAAAGTCTCGACCAATACAAGAGTAGAGCTGTGGTTAAGATATCTTGGTCAGGGCTGATGAGCGAGGAATATATGCAGTGAGTCTCAGACTCAGTCGTTTTGCTTTAGTTAAACACCCTTCAGGTGACACCGTAGACTTTGCATTTTCCCCAAGTCCCCACTTAACCTGTCTGTCTACCACTCTATCACTCTCCAACTCCAAGCAGATGAAGAAAGCACTCCAAGTCTCTCGTATAATGTCTCTCCATGGAAGCCAGGAAGCTAATTAAAACCAACAACCCTCTCCCTCTGCAATGCGGAAATGATTTTACTTTGGGTATTTTTTCTGAGACAGAGTGTACACATTAAGGTATATTTGCACGACGATTGTGCTCAGATGTTTCAAATGAACCATTATGTCAGGAGATGCATTTTTTATTACACATTCTGCAACTTACAATTTTGTTATAATACACTCTGGCAAGTAATAAGTAAGAAAGGATTCCAAATTCTTTAATCAAACCCAGTGACAGAGGCTGGTCAACCCTGGGTATGTCCATCTCTTTCTGTAATATCTCAAGGTCGATATTGTAAGGGATTAGACAAACTGCAAGGACATATTCCAAGGACATACTTTGAAGCATGAAACAGTCGTGCAATGTAAGTGATTCAGTTTTTGATGCATTCTCAAACAAATGGCAGCCTAGTGACTCAGTGGTTAGCAAGAGATCCGCGTTGGATTCCAACTCTTTCCACTCACCTCGCATAAACCCTTTCAACTCTCTATCATATCTCCACCTTATGTATTGAGTTGTCCCCTTTCAGCATTGTAATTCCCCTGAACATTCCAGCCTTCTGACTGCGATCCCACAATTAAATTCCCATGTTCCCTTCTGCAGCAGCAGCCCTGATCATCCTTCTTGACTTTTAGTAGATGGAGCTCAACGGATAGATCAGATTCCATTCTCTTGAGAGACTTAGCTGGACAAAGAGCTCCTAGACTGTGTTCCACGATAGGATGCCCCTGGATCCAGAAGGCAGACCGTGATCCACTGAAGGCGCTGACAATGTGCGATTCCCTTATCCTGACTGTTGTTGACCAGACAGCTCTCTGACCACATCCAAACTGCTGGATAGATTTCAGATACTGCCCTTGACTTGTACACTTGACTGAAGGGAGTCGTCTCAGACTTGAAGCACTGATCTTTATATTGCTGAGGCGAAACGCCAGCTCGTGGATACCTCCTCCTTGACTGCCCCCTTGACCATGACCCCACCTCCCACCACCAAACCATCATCTCCCAGACCATCCATAACCTCATCACCTCAGGGGATCTCCCATCCACCGCAAATGCTGGAGATCAGAGTCAAGAGTGTGGTGCTGGAAAATAAGCAGGTCTCCTCTTAGATTAGATTCGCTACAGACAATAGACAATAGACAATAGGTGCAGGAGTAGGCCAATCAGCCCTTCGAGCCTGCACCGCCATTCAATATAATCATGGCTGATCATTCCTAATCAGTATCCT
>NW_025209462.1:6431-16746 GCF_004010195.1 Chiloscyllium plagiosum
TTCTCCAGCTTCCTCATTTCCCCTCCCCCCACTTTTCTCAGTCCCAACCCTCAGACTCAGCACCGCCTTCTTGACCTGCAATCTTCTTCCCGACCTCTCCGCCCGCACCCCCTCTCTGGCTTATCACCCTCACCTTAACGTCCTTCCACCTATAGCATTCTCAACGCCCCTCCCCCAAGTCCCTCCTCCCTACCTTTTATCTTAGCCTGCTTGGCACACCCTCCTCATTCCTTAAGAAGAGCTTATGCCCGAAACGTCGATTCTCCTTCTCCTTTGATGCTGCCTGACCTGCTGTGCTTTTCCAGCAACACGTTTTTAAGCTTAGACTTGAAGCATCAGTTTTTGAAGCATGATCAACTGCTTGTGAAATATGCAGCATGTTTAGCATTCTGATGCAAAGTCACCAGACTTGAAACACTAACTCTGTTTACTCCCTGCAGTTGCTGCCGAGGCTGTTTTCACTAAACAGGACAGCAAGACAACATATTGTGATCTTTAAGGTCTAGCTGAGGGGTCAAATTGCAAAAGGGCAAAGCAACACACCAGGGAGGCATCAGACAATGAGCATTAAGACATCAACAGAGATGCAGCCTCATCCAGTCTGTGAGCAGGGTACCTATTATTTTGCACCAATTGCCCTAGCAGCCTGGCGGTACAAACATGTATTGTAATAAGGTTGTTGCTGTGCTGTGATGATGCAGAAAGGCTAGCACATGTCAGATGCTACATGTAGGATTCCACTGTCCATAGACATGAGGTGCATGCGGCTGTTGCCAATTGAGCACACCCTGAGATGGTGATGCTGGGTATCCAAGGTAGATGTCCAGAGAAGTAAGTGGCGAGCTGGTATTGCAGGGTATCACTAACATTTGCGTCAGAAGTTCTCGACACCGAGTTTCCATTCGGCAGGAAGTAGAATAGGATCCTGTGTGTTAATGAAACAAGATTAAGTAATAATGAGCATCGTAACGAGCAATAATCCCCAAATAGGTCTCTTGCCATTTACGAATAATAATCTCATCTCAGCCATCAGAATTTGCTTGGTAAGGCTACTTGATGGTCTCAATGGCAACAAAGGCCTCAGTTGACATCGAACACAATACTTCCAAAAGTTACACTATGACTTAATTTTTGGGGTGTTCATTATCACAGCAACCTAAGACAGACAGTCGACAATTTTTAAGTAACTTTTTCATGGTTTATTGAGTTTTCAAAGCATCAGTTTCAGTATGGTGCATGAGTTAATAATAGAGGGCGGCACGGTGGCACAGTGGTTAGCACTGCTGCCTCACAACGCCAGAGACCCGGATTCAATTCCCAACTCAGGCGACTAACTGTGTGGAGTTTGCACATTCTCCCCGTGTCGGCGTGGGTTTCCTCCGGGTGCTCCGGTTTCCTCCCACAGTCCAAAGATGTGCAGTTCAGGTGAATTGGCCATGCTAAATTGCCCGTAGTGTTAGGTAAGGAGTAAATGTAGGGGTATGGGTGGGTTGCGCTCGGCTGGTCGGTGTGGACTTCTTGGGCGAAGGGCCTGTTTCCACACTGTAAATAATCTAATCTAATCTAGAGTCACAGCGATATACAGCTCGGAAACAGACCCTTGGGTCCAACTTGTCCATGCACTCCCGTTATCCTATCTTCATCTCGTTCCACTTGCCAACACTTGGCCCATATCCCTCTTAAACCTTACTATTCGTACGTCCATCCAGATGCGGTTAAATGTTGTAATTATACCAGACTCCACCATTTCTGCTGGCAAGTCATTCCATACACGCATTACACGCTGTGTGAAAAAGTTGCCTGTCAAGTCACTTTTAAATCTTTACCCTCTCTCACCCTAAACCTGTGATTTCCAGTTCTGAATTCCTCCGCCCCAAGGAAAAATATATTATCTATTTAACCTATCTATGACCCTCATGATTTCAGAAAGCTCTATAAAGTCAGCCCTCAGCCTGAACCAATTCACCCACTCCCGACAGCTCAAACCCTCCAACACTGGCAACATCCACGCAAATCGTTTCTGAACCCTTTCAAATTTCACGACATCCTTTCTATAGGCGGGAGGTGGGAATAAAGGAAGCGTACAACAGTGACAATTGGTATCAGTACTGATATCAGAGGACAAACAGACTATTCGTGAAATATTCCAATTTCATTAAAGCATTGGGGACAGGATCCTGGTCTCTCATCGAGGTGGTAGGGAACTCCTCTCACGGTCTTCCTCTTCTTCTTCTGGTCCATCTTTCACATGCCTGGTGAGGACTGTTCAATGAAGACTGCTCTCTGGGGACCAACTGATGAGATGTGCTTCCCATAAGGTCTGCTTGATGAGAACTGCCCTTTGAGAGAATTTCCCTCTGTCCCAGTCCTTATTATTATATTATATTTCCAGAGGCAGGTAACTTGCACTGTGTTCATTTGGCCAGTGGCCCAATTCTGTTGGCCGGTGGCCAGGAGACAACTGCAGTAGGCTGAAATAGTAGCTAACAATCTTTTGGATGTGGACACTTATGGGATGGAAAACAAGGACCAAAAGGATCCTCAGTGTTATGGGAGGGAAGAGAAAGTGGTGGTGAGGGCAGAAGTGCAGGAAATGGATGGGACATGGCTAAGGCCCTGTCAATCCCAGCCGGGCCCCAGACAGATCCACTTTTTACCTTCAATGTTGATTCCACTGCCACCAGCCTCTTTGGTTTATTATTGTCGCATGTACCGGGTACAGTGAAAAGTTTTGTTTTGGGTTCGGTACAGGAAGCTCCTCCCAAACTATATAAAAGTACATTAGGGTAACAGAGCAGAGTGAAGAATACAATGTTACAGCTGCAGAGAGAAGGTGCAAAGTGAGTAAGATAATCATTAAATTTAAAGTTTGAGAGGTTAATTTGGAAGTCTCATAATAGTAGGGAAAAAGCTGTTCTTGAATCTGCACATGTTATTAATTTTCGGCAGGATGATGTTCATGCCCGCATGGACAGTGTCAAGCTCCTGGGAGTGGTCATCCACAACAAGCTTTCCTGGATTCTTCAAGTGGATGCACTGGTTCTAAAGGCCCAACAACATCTCTTCTTCCTCAGTCAGCTGAGGAAATTTGATATGACGGCGAATACACTTGCCCACTTTTATAGGTGTGCCATGGTGAGCATTCTGTCTGGATGCATCACTACCTGGTATGGCAACTGCACCATTCAATATCGGAGAAAGAGACAGTGGTGAACTTGGTCCAGACAATCAAAAAGGCCAACCTCCCATCTTTAGAATCGATCTACGAGGCCCGCTGTCAAGGAAAGGCCACTACGATGCTCAAAGATCTATCCCACCCTGGCAACGCTTTTCAACCTCTACCATAGGAGAGAAGGTACAGAAACCTGAGCACACGCACCAGCCGTTCTCGAAACAGTTTCTACTTTAGTGTTGTTAGAATACTGACTGGGCTCTCAAACTCTTCACATTCACCTGTACCTGTGTATTTGTTTTTGCCGTGTTTACCTATAATTTACTTATCTATGCTACTTAACTGTGTACCTATAATTTACTTATCTATGCTACTTAACTGTGTGGCCTGCCTATATTGCTCGCAAAACAAAGCTTTTCACTGTGCCATGGTATACGGGACAATAGATTCAATTCAATATCTTCTGCTTGTTGCAGGTGGAAGAGAGTATAATTGGATTTGGAAGGGCCCTTGATGATGTCAGTTGCTTTCCCGAGACAGCGGGAAGTATATGTGGAAGGCACGTTTGACTGATGAACTGGGCTGTGTTCATGACTCTCTACAGTTTCTTGCGTCTTGGGCACAGCAGTTGCCACGGCACGCTGTGATGCAACCCGACAGGAAGCTTTCAATCTGCATCCAAAGGATCATTTGCTGCTATTTCCATTGCACCCCCAATGTAATGCCAACACCAGACACACATTCCCCTTCCCTGGCTTGTCAGCATCCTGCGGGGACCATCCCCTCAGGGACACCTTGATCCACTCTTTCTCCACTCCCAGCCCACTTCCCATGGCACCTTCCCAGGGAATCACCAATTGTCCGTCGACCTCATCCCTTATCACTATCCAAGATCCCAGAAACCTTTCAGGTGAAGCAGCGCTTTCCCTGCACTTGGCTCAGGAGAAAGTGACGACTGCAGATGCTGGAGATCAGAGTTGAGCGTGTGATGCAGGTCAGGCAGCATCAGAGGGGCAGGAGAAGTGACGTTTCTCGGCGAAGGGCACTTGCTTGATTTGCCTGCTCATCTGATGCCGCCTGGCCTGCTGTGTTTTTCCAGCACCACACTCTCCATTCTGCACTTCGCTCAACCGAATTTACTGTATTCGCTGCTCACAATTTGCTCTCCTCTACACCAGGGAGACGGACACAGACCTTTGCGGGGACACCCACGTTTCGGAGGAATGACACCGAGCTTCCCGGTTTTCCTGCCACCTGCACACAGCACCGTATTCCCTGTCCACAACATCTATGTCAGGGCCTGCCGCAGGGCTCCAGCAGGTTCAGCACAAACTGGAACACAACACAACAAACTCACTTTCCCTGCAACCTTCAGGGCTCAATATCAAGCTCAACAATGTTAGAGGGTGAACACCTTCTGCAGTGTCCTGTACACACAGCTAGGTCCTTGTGATGACACGGGCTGCTTCAGGCACAGCCACCCTCAGCTTTTCTTTCTCCCTGCCTCACAGTGATCCAGCACTTTCTCAGTCTGACTGCTCTTCTCTCTGTTCCTGAGCTCCACCTCCACCTACTGCAGCAGTGACAGCCGTCAGCCCTCCCCCACCCCCGATCATCTTCAGCATATATCCCACATTTCTGAATCCGATTCTGCCAAACCTCCTGAGTTTCTCCAGCGATTTCTCTTTGCTCCCGCATTCAACTTCAGGCGACATTCCCAGCGCGGCACCTCACTTCCTATTGGCTATAACCAGGAGATTGACAGACTTCCTGAACAATCGGAGCTGGATGGAGAGCTGAGGGCAGCCCTGAGGGCAGCCCTGAGGGCTGACGAACAGTCTCTCGGCACGGCCGATGAACAGACTCTGTGCGAGCTCATGGAGGGCGGGGCCTCACGCTGGAGAGAGAGGAGTTAATTTTGAAAACATTCCAGTAAAGGCGAGAAGACAGCTTCGATATTTATCAGCAACTTGTTAATGTGCAGATATACGGTAGTGAGGAGGAATCCTTTCCTATCCCTGTAACTGCCCGAATGGTGTTGGCACTCAGGGTTAGCGGGAAACCAGGACAGGATGAGAAACACCCGAGGATTTTGAGTGAAGTAAGAGGAGAAACTGTGGGGCCACTGGCCCGAACATTATAGTCTCCCCTGGAGGCCAGGAGACTGAAGAATTGGCACTACAGTATCCTCTGGACTGGGAGGAGGTGCAGGAGACTGGATGATTGACATTACAGTCAACCCAGGAATGGGAGGAGGTGTCAGGAGACTAGAGGATTGACATTGCTGTCTCCCCTGGACTGGGAGGAGTTGACAGGAGAATGGACGGTAGACATTACTGTCTCCCCTGAGCTGGGAGGATGTGCCCAGAGACTGATGATAAACATTACAGTCTCCACTGGACTGGGAGGAGATGTCAGGAGACTGGAGAATTGACATTATTGTCTCCCCTGGAGTGGAAGGAGGTGTCAGGAGACTGGAGCATTGACATTGCCGTCTCCCCTGGAGTTTCAGAAGGTGTCAGGAGGCTGGAGGATTGACGTTACAGTCTCCCCTGGACTGGGAGAAAGTGTGAGGAGACCGGTGATTTGACATTACAGTCTCCGCTGGACTGGAAGGAGATGGCAGGAGACTGGACGATTGACATTACAGTCTACTTTTACATCTCAAGGCCTCCATTCCAGGCAACATCTGGGTAAACCTTTACTGAGCTTCCTCCAGTTTAATCCTTCCTGGACAAAATTGCATACATTAATTCGGAAGAGGCCTCTCCAATACTCTGTAAAATCTCAGTGTAACATCGCAACTGCTATATTCAATTGTCTGAGCAATGAAGCCTAACATGATAAATGCCATCTTCACCACCCTGTCTACATAGAACACACATTTCAAAGAATGATGTACCTGAACCGCAAGTCCTCCCTGTTCTACAACACAACCCATGGCCCTGCCATTAAGTCCTATCTTTGTTTGTTTTACCAAAATGCAATCCCTTACACGTTTCCAAATTAAACTTCATCTGCTACTCCTCAGTCCATTGATTCAGTTGAACATGATCTCTTTGCAACCTTAAATATCATTCTTCACTGATCACTTCACCACCAATTTGGATATCATCCACAAACTTCATCACAATGCCTTCCATATTCTCATCCAAATAATTTACATAAACGACAAACAAAAGTGGATCCAGTGCAGATCCCTGTGGAACACCGCTGGTCACAGGCATCCCATCAGAAACATCCACCATCACTGTCTGATTCCTGCCATGAAGCCAATTTTGTATCCAATTGGCAAGCTCACCCTAAATCCCATGTGCTCTCATTTTACTCATTTGATAACCATGCAGAGTCTTGTCAAAGGCTTTGCTGAAATCCAAGTAAGCAATGTTTACCTCTCTGCCCACATCAATCTTTTTGGTCACTACTTATAAAAAAACTTGACCAAATTTGTGAGACATGAGTTTCTTCACACAAAACCATGCTGACTATCACTATTCAATCCTTGCCGGTCAAAATATATATAAATCTAATCTTTCCGACTCACCTTCAACAACTTATCCTCTAGCAAAGTCAGACGCACAGGTTTATAGTTACCTGGCTTCTCCTTCCATCCCTTCTTAAACAATGGCACAACATTCGCCCTGCTCCAGTCCTCTGGGGTTTCACCTGTGCTTATATATGGCACAAACATTTCTGCTGGGGGTCCTGCAATTTCCTCCCTATCATCCCACCTTGTCCTGGGATACACTTGTTCAGGTTCTAGAGATTTATCTACCTTTAAGTTTTCGAAGACATCCAGCTCTTTCTCTTCTGTAATGTAATCCCTGTTTTCAAAACGTTAATATTCATTTCCTTGAGTTGTCTAGCCTCCATTTCTTTCTCAACAATAGAAACAAATGCAAAATATAAATCTCGCGAGGTTCAACACAAAGATAACGTGATTAATCTTTAAGGTGTCTTGCTCTCTCTAGAGTTGCTGTCTGGCTCTTAATGTCTTTGTAGAATAATTTTGGTTTATCCTTAACCTTATCTGCCAGGGCTGTCTCATTCCTCTCTTTGTTTTCCTGATTTCTTTCCTAAGAATGCTCCAATACTCTTTATAGCCTTCAAGAGATTCAGTTGAACCCAATTGTCTCTATCTAATATATGATTTTTTTTATTCTTAACTAGAACTACAATACCTTTATTGACGCATTGTTCCCTAATCTTCCCAGCCTTGCCTTTCACTCTAACAGGAGCAACATTCTCTGAACTCTCCTTACCACACTTTTCTAAATGGCACCGGACAAGGAAAATTAAACTTCCCTTCCATTACAGTATTATTATTCTTACGTGCATTGAGATCTCAACATATTTTCTTCTCGATTTTTCTCTGACGACTGGCGGGCCTTGAATCCAATCCGATATAGATGACCATCTCTTACTTAGTTCTCGTTTCAAATTGTAGATTTTCACTAAATGGTTCCTCAGTAATAGTTACACTTAGTACAGTAGTAATTGAGTACCTCTGATTCCATGTCTAAACACTTTAAACACCTCAGTTAGATTCCAGTCTGCAGTTCACTCCACAATATTGGTTAATCAATTATGAACCACATCATACCCCTCGACTATACTCCTTTCTATAACTCACTACTTGATACGTTATTCTGTATTTTAAGCCCTCTCCTCTCTTCCTTAATTAAAAATGTTATACCCCCTCCTCTCTTGCCTCTCTTTCTATCCTTCCTATAACATCTAAAACCCAGAACATTGAGAAGCCTTTCTTGTCCTTGCCTCAGCCACGTTTCTGTAATTGCTCTGACAGGCGAGTTCTATGTTGCCAGACAGACCCTGAGTTCATCAGTCTTACCTGTACAGAAATAAATGCAGTTTAATTCTTCAGAGTTACTTTGGGCTCTGAATTGCTGTTGTCTATTTTTTTCTAACTTGCTCTTTTCTGATTCAGAACCATCCTCTTATTTCTGTCTATAAGAGGATGGTTCTGAATCCTCTTATTTCTGTCTATTTTCACTGTTACAAAAGAAAGCCGCCCCCACCCACTTCCCCTCCTACCCAAAACAAAGAATTTCCAGCCTCTCCAAATCGAACCCACCAGGATATAGGTTCCTTCTAAGTTCAGGTGAAACCCTCCCTTTTTTATCAGGCCTTTTCTGTCCAAGATGAGCTCTCAATGATCCTCAAAACGGAATCCCTGCACATTGCACCAGCTCTTCAGACATTGATTTATCTGCGCTGTTCTTCCTTCATTTGGAATTGGTACCAGAAGTAAACCATAGATTACTACTTGTGATGGGCTATTTCTTTCATCTCCTGTCCAAGCTCTTATACTCACTCTGCAAAACCCTAACCCTTGGCCTGACGACGTCATTCCTCCCAATGTATACAACAACTTCCGGATTCTCACTCTCTCCTTTCACAATCTGATTCAAATGTTTTGAGATGTCCTTCACCCTGACACCAGAAAAGCAACATACCATCCTAGGTTCACGCCAACTGCTGCTAAATATCTTCTTTGTGCCCCTAACAGGACGGTCCCCTTGTAACAATTGTTCTTTTAAATCTTGACAAACCTATTTAACATGATTCATTCTTGGTGCCCAAGATCTGACTCCTACTCCTGATTTCCTCTGAGAGACTTGAATACCTTGCAAACTTTTATAGGTGCGCCATCGAGAGCTTTCTGTTTTGATGTATCACTACCTGGTATCGCAAATGTACTATTCAAGATCAGAGATGGTTACAGTGAGTGGTGAATTCGTCCCGGACAATTACAAAGCCCAACCTCCCATCACTTTGAGTGCGAGCAGCAGCTAAGGTAAGACAGTTCGTTTTAAAATTACTTCCCGGTATCGGTGGGTTTTTTTTCTCTTCACAGAAAGAGCGGGAGCAGCAGGGGGAAGTGACGAAGACCAGAGGGGCAGCCGGGAACCGGAAGCAGGTAGACCGTAAGCTTACCTGGGTAGGTTTTTTCCCTTTAAAAGCGCGCAGGAGAAGAACCCGAGGCACTACAGAGGTAGTGTCTCCCACCCGCCCTCCTCCTCTAACCTAAATAATAAGACCCGTTGTGGTAAGTAGGTAAGTGCTGCATTTTGCTTGTTGTATTCTTTAGACCCAGGTTTTTTTTTAAAAGGTTACTTTCAGAGGTATGGCAGTGAAGGCAGTGCAATGTTCCTCTTGCAACATGTTTGAGGTGAGGGATGCCATGGACGTCCCTGCTGATTACACTTGCAGGAAGTGCACCCATCTCCAGCTCCTCCAAGACCGTGTTAGGGAACTGGAGCTGGAGTTGGATGAACTTAGGATCATTCGGGAGGCAGAGGGGGTCATAAATCGGAGCTTTAGGGAAGTAGTAACTCCAAAGATGGCAGATAGATGGGTGACAGTGAGGGGGACTGGGAGGAAGCAGCCAGTGCAGGGACCCCCTGTGGCCGTTCCCCTCAAGAACAAGTATACCGTTTTGGATACTTGTGGGGGGGATGACTTACCAGGGGTAAGTAACGGGGCTCAGGTCTCTGGCACGGAGCCTGTCCCCGTTACTCAGAAGGGAAGGGTGGAGAAGAGCAGAGCAATAGTAATTGGGGACTCGATCGTTCGGGGCACAGATAGGCGGTTTTGTCGGAACGAGAGAGACTCATGTTTGGTATGTTGCCTCCCAGGTGCAAGGGTATGTGATGTCTCTGATCGTGTTTTCCGGGTCCTTAAGGGGGAGGGGGAGCAGCCCGAAGTCGTGGTCCACATTGGCACCAATGACAGAGGTAGGAGGAAGGCTGAGGATGTTAGGCAGGCTTTCATGGAGCGAGGTTGGAAGCTCAGAGTTGTCTCTGGTTTGTTACCCGTGCCACGTGATAGAGAGTCGAGGAATAGGGAGAGAGAACAGTTAAATGCGTGGCTACAGGGATGGTGCAGGAGGGAGGGATTCCGGTATTTGGATAACTGGGGTTATTTCTGGGGATGGTGGGACCTCTATAAACAGGATGGTCTGCACCTGAACCTGAGGGGCACCAGTATCCTTGGTGGGAGGATTGCTAGTGCTCTTGGGGGTGATTTAGGTTAAACTCACCAGTATCCTTGGTGGGAGGTTTGCTAGTGCTCTTGGGGGGGGGAGGTTAAACTAACTCTGCAGGGGCATGGGAACCTAGA
>NW_025209463.1:0-2275 GCF_004010195.1 Chiloscyllium plagiosum
CATTTCAGTAACATACTGCCTTCCATTCTTCCAACTTGAAAAAAGCTGGCAGGTTGTACATTCCGTTATATTCCACTTGGCAAAGTATCATTGATTGACTTTACCTGTTCATATCAATTTGCAGATTCTCCACATTCTCTTGATAGTTTAATGTCTTGTTTACCTCAGTGTCATCACCAAACGTAGCAGCAGTACATCTGTTCTATCGTCCTGATCACTGATATCGATTGTAAACAGTTGAGGGCCCAGCACTGGTCCCTATGTGACTCCACTGGTTACGTTCTGTCAAACTGATGAAGACTGATTTATCCAGAGTGCCTGCTTCCTGATAGATAACCAGTCCTTCCCCTTTCCTGTGGAGAACAGTCGAAGGACTGAATAAGAAAGAGGAACAATCCAGCCCCTCGAATCTGTTCGGCCATTGAATACAATCATGGCTGACATAATCGCCGGCTCAGGTCTATTTCCCTGCCTGTTCTCCATATCCCTTCATTTACTCACGGCGGCACGGTGGCACAGTGGTTAGTGTGGTTCTGTTCGCCGAGCTGAAAGTTTTTGTTGCAAAAAAAGCTCGGCGAACAGAACCACAGCAACGAGCACCCGAGCTACAAATCTTCACCCAAACTTTGAACAGTGGTTAGCGCTGCTGCCTCGCAGTGCCAGAGACCCCCGTTCAATTCCCGCCTCTGTGTGGAGTTTGCACATTCTCCCCGGTTTCCTCCGGGTGCTCCGGTTTCCTCTCACAATCCAAAAATGTGCAGTTTAGCTGAATTGGCCATGGTAAATGTAGGAGAATGGGTCTGGGTGGGTTACGCTTCGGCGGGTCGGTGTGGACTTTTTGGGCTGAAGGGTCTGTTTCCACACTGTATGGAATCTAATCTACTCAATGCCCCAGCATCCCCTGCACACTGGGACAGTGAGTTACACAGATTCACAACCCATTGAGAGAAGTAAGTTCTCCTCACCCCTATTTTAAATCTGCTCTGCCCATTCCTAAAACCATGATCTAGTTTGCCCCAGGTGAGGAAACATCCACTCCACACCGACTTTGTCAATCACCTTTAACATCCTCCAGGCCTCAATGAGGTCTCCTCTCATTCTTCTGAACCTAGAATGCATCGGCCTGATCTGCTCGAACTCGCTTCAAAAGACAACTTCATCTCTGGAATCAATCTAAAGTGCTTATTCTGAACTGCCTTCTTTGTAACAACATTACTCCTGCGCCAGGACAACTTATGTACTGCGTCCTGAACACAGTACATCAGTTAGAGTCTCACTAATACCTTGCAGAGTTGCAGTAATTCTTCCCTCCCTTTATACACTATTCTTCTACAAGCAAATGCTGAAATTGGACTTGCCTTTCTCATTCCCTGCTGTACCTGCATGTGAGTTTTCTGTGATCTGCACAAGGGCACCCAGATGCCTCTGCAAGTAAGCACTCTGAAGTTTCTCTCAATTTCCATAGCATGTTTCTCTCAATTTCCATATAATCCACGTTAATTTTTAGCTGCCAGATGTTGGCACATTCATCTAAACTGTTCATGCCCATTTGCAATTTTTCGACATGTTCATTACATCAACCTACTTTTCCACTTGTTTCAGTGTCAGCTGAAAATGTGGCCGAAGTGTTTTCTCTCCTCTCATCCAAGTAATACAATCGATGTTAAATTGTTGGGTCATGTGGTCTGAACTCTATGGAATCCCAAAAGTTGCCAACCACTAACGAAACAACTGTTCCATCTCTCTGCATTTTATTGGCTCACCAGCTCTCTGGGGTTCCTCCCAAACCCATGTGCTCTTATTTTAGAGCTTAATATTTTGTGCAGCGTTTAATCAATGCCTTTTCAAAGTCCAGGAACTTTACTCCTCCAAGATACCTATTGTCTAACTTTGCATGTCACATCTTTACAGAATTCGAGCAAACAAATGATTTAAAAATGCTGATTCTGATGTATTCTGGTTTACTTTGCAAATCCGTTGTTTTTAATTAATTAATAATGGAGTCTCATAATTTCCCTTAATTCCCAACAGTTTGCCCACAACCTTTTCTTGACAAGTGAAGATGGTTATCCTAATTGCTAACTTTTTGCATTCTCTTTCCCGTGTTCCTGTGTAACAGGCACAAAGATTTAAAAGATCTGCTCCAATCGCTGTGTAATAGTGTGGTGTAAAATTCCAAGCAGTGGAATGTGGTGAAAC
Source organism: Chiloscyllium plagiosum (assembly GCF_004010195.1). Taxonomy (NCBI): domain Eukaryota; kingdom Metazoa; phylum Chordata; class Chondrichthyes; order Orectolobiformes; family Hemiscylliidae; genus Chiloscyllium; species Chiloscyllium plagiosum. The sequence continues at coordinate 2,200 of NW_025209463.1, forward strand.
GGTTAAAAATTATGTCCCAATACATGTGTGAATCATAATGTAACACATGTATTGGGCCAAGCAATGGAATGTGGTG
>NW_025209463.1:5070-7861 GCF_004010195.1 Chiloscyllium plagiosum
GCTTGGCTGTTTAAGAGACCATTGAAGAGTTGATCACATGCCTGTGTGTCTGAATTCACTTTTAGACCAGACCAGAAAACACGGGAGATTCACTTCTTGAAATTACACTGGGGAAGCAAATTGATGTTTACAATCGACATTGGCTTCAGGGCAGTATTACTGACACCAGTCCCGACATTTTATTAATTGTTTTTGACTTCCACCAGCTGTCAGAGCATGAGAATGGTCTGGATGAGTAATGCAGTGACATTTCCACAACAGCACCATTTCCACATGGGGACTTACCAGAAATCACACTGAGCTGGTTATTTCTGTGTGCTGATTGACAGCTCAGTCAAAAAGCACTCCTACCAATTTGACTGTCGTGATGGAACTGAGGGGTGATATTGGTCAGACTGTAATTATTCTCCTCTTAATGGGCTTGTCATAGTAATTTTCCACATTGCAAATAGATATCAGAGTTGGAACTGGAATGAAACAGCTTCTCGAGGGACATGGTTTGTAGTACATTGCTTTATCGAATCTACTGTGTTCAGATGTTTCTTCATGTCACAGAGAGCGAATCAGATCGTTTGAAAAGTGTCATCTGTGATTCTGTGAGCATCCTGATGAGGTGAAATTGATCATCGACTCAAGACTTCTTGCTGAGTATGGTGTTAATACCACATCATTGTCTTTTCCACTGATGTGTAGGGCTGTTCCATTATTTAGGTTGGGGACATGTGTATGACACTCTCCTGCAGTAAGTTGTTTTTTCCAGTTATGACCTGATGTGGCAGGACTGCATAGCTTCGGTCTGATCTGTTAGTTTTGGGATCGTTGCGCCCTCTCTATCAGATGTTAGTTCTGCAGTTTGTAATGTAACCAGTCAAGTGCGGTAGTTTTATGGTTTGCCATCAGTTTTAGGGGTACACATGGTTGTGACCCTGGCATGTTTACCCACACTCGTCACTGAACCATAGATCAGCTTACTGATAATGGTAGACTGAGGGATTATCCCGTGCAAGAAGTTACAGATTATAGTTAAATATAATTCTGCTTCAGGTGTTGCTGTGGTTTACAGCACCACATGGACTACACGGTTTGAGCTTCAATATCTCCAATGCAGTTCAGCTGCCTGTCCCCCAGTTCACACCGAGACCCATTCACACATCAGCCCTCCACTCAGTGACCTATTCTGGTTCCTGATGTGGAAATACTTCCATTTTTATATTCTCATTCGGCTCTGGGTCTCTCCATGGTGTCACACTTCCGATTTGTCTCTTTACCCAACACCCTTTAACATTCATCTGAATCCTTTCCCTTCCAGCATGTGCTACATTCTGTGTTTACCATGAATGCATCCCTCCCTCTGTTTCTCTCCCTGACTAAGAGTAAGCGCTCTGTAGTGTCAGTGATGCCAGCTTTACGTCAATTCAGAACCAAAGAACTTGTGCATCTTGTGTTATCTTTCACTTCCCAGTATATAGCGCTCCAGGTTGGACAGAGGTTTTAGCAACTTTGACGTATGTCTTTGAAACGTGTTGAAAAACAGAAATTGCTGGAGAAGTTAAGCACGTCTGGCAGTATCAGTGGAGTGAAAGTAGAGTTAATCATTTGGGTCCAGTCATCATTCTTCAAGGCTCAGTTTCTTTTTTTTGTTCTGGTTTCAGATTTCCAGTATCCACAGTTATTTGTTTAATTGAAAATGTGTTTTGTTCATTTCTGGAGAAACATGGCAGATTTGGCAACATCTGCAGAGACAGAAAAACAGAGTTCCCGTTTCAAGTCCATTGTGACATTTCTTCAGAACACAAAAGGATTGGAAAATGAGCTTTCAATACCTTGACAGAGGTAGAGGAGGGGTGACAGGAAACAGTCAGTGTGGAGGCGCAATGCCACTGACAAATGGACTTTTGGTTGTGGTAAAAGAGAATCAAACGTAAAATGAATAAAAATTAGATTGTGAAGGTTCCTGAATTGAGTTCAAGATAAACGATTCACAAGCAGGGCAAGTCGATTGGGAGAGCAGGAATGCATGATGATTGGAGAACATCCATAATGGGATCAGGCTGTTGAAGCATGGAATTGTATATTAACTCCTTCAGGCTGTAACGTACTAAAATGCAAAGTGAGGTGTTACTTGAGGTTTGGTTGTACTTCATTGGAACATTGCAGCAGCCCAGTACCAAAATATTAGCATGAGACCAACGTCGGTTACTGAAATGCGAAACAATGATAGGGCCAGGGCTCTTCCTGCAAACAAAATAGGAGTGTTCCTCAATGCAGTTTCTGTTTGGTCTCCCCAATGTAAAGGAGATTGCATTGTGATCAGCAATGAAAAGAGATTGGATTGAAAGAGTACAAGTGAAATGCTGCTTCATCAGGAAGGTGTGTGTTGGATTGTTAAGAAATGAGGAATGAGCCAGCGATCTTTTCAAATGTCCAAATTTAATTCTTCTTACATGTAGACTACATAGTTCCACAACTTGTAGAGAGTAAGTACTACAGATGCGAGAGGCCAGAGTTAATAAAGTTGGAGCGAGATAAACACAGCAGACCAGACAGAATCAGATGAGCAGCAAAGGCAATATTTAGATCTTGGACCTTTCATCAGGACTGACGAGAGGGAGGGGAGCCCAGAAATGGAGTGATAGAATATGGAAGGGCGAAGGGTAGGTATGATGGTGGTAGGTACAAGCAGGTATGAGGTTACTGTGATTGGTCAGTGGGAAGGCTGGAGCGGATAGGTGAGTGAGAAGATGGACAGGTGGATCTGGTCAGGGAGAAGGGACATGGGATAAGGCTGCAG
>NW_025209463.1:8396-12941 GCF_004010195.1 Chiloscyllium plagiosum
TTTTTAGCTTCATATGTATTGGCTACATAGTTGCACTTTGAGAGCTCAGCAGCAACAGATTTTATTGTGCTCTTTATACTTTTTTTAGTCTGTTTACTGACAAGCTGATATCAACATTCTCATTACAGGGTCAAGGAAACAGTATCTTTGTCACTAATGCTCCGGTCTGCTTCGAACTGATTTCCTTTATTTCAACCGTACTTTCAAGTCTGCTGTTCGCAATGGCATTGAAAATTTAACTCTTGTTATGTTGTAGCTTAATCGCACCATGACCAATATACATCACAACTTCCTTGTTCTTATACTCCACACGTCTAATCATAAACCCAAGGATCCATTAAGTCCTTCTACACAACAGTTTCAACTTGCCTGACCATTTATAACTTCCTGTCTTCTGTGTGTCTCTCTCCTTAAATGGGGTGATTACAGTTACCAGTCCTCACTCACTCCAAAGTTTCTTGAAAGATCACCAGCGATGCCTCCACAATCGCCTTCGATATCTCTTTAGAACTACGAGGTGTAGTCCAAGTAGTCTCGGTGATTGATCCAACTTCACCTCCCCCAGCACCTTCTCCTTACTGCTGGTCACTATACTCACCTCTATCCCTTGACTCTCTTGAAGTTCTGGCATTTTGCTGGTGTCTTCCACCGTGAAGACTGATGCAAAGTACCTATTAAATTCCTCTTTGCTTCCCATAACTATTCAAACCTCATTTTCCAACAGTCCTTTATTTGTTCTTTACTCTGTCTTCTCCTTGTTATATACATAAAAATCTCTTGCAATATTCTTTTACATGATTAACAATCGTAATATTATATATCACCCGCTCCTCCCATTTGCTGTTATTAACTAAGTGTGCTAGAATTTGTAGGCTTCGTAATCCTTTGGATTCCCAATAATCTTCACTACATTGCGTGCATTTTCTTCTGTTTTTATGCTGTCCCTGAGTTCGTCTTCCGCTGAATATCGTTCTTCTTACTTGGGATGAATTTCCGATGTGCTGCTGAAGTACCTCCAGATACCCCTGTCTTGCTGCTTCACAATCTTCCCGTGATCAGCTCCCCTTCCAACTAACTCTGGCTAACTCCTCCCTCATATCTTTTAGTTACATTACTCAATTATAAGATATCTCATCCAAAAGTGAGCAATAGATGTAAACTGAAGGAGGGATGTTTGAGACATGGGACACGAAGAGCGAGTGGAGGATTTATTAACTAGATCAAAAGAGAGAGAGAGATGTAAAAATAAAGAAGTCTATATGATTGATAGAAGAAGATGCACTTCCGGATTTGGTTTGGCAATTCCTGCGTGCTGTGGTCTTTTGTACAGTGTATATGCAACAGATTAATATGTTGAAATGTTTGGTCTGATGCTAGAACTTTTATCTCCATCAATATGACAGGCAATAGCTGTTTACAGAACCCAGCAGGCCAATGTATATGTTTCCCGATAGAAAATTAATTAACTGAAATAAATTGGAACACCAGAAGCAGGAATGTATAACATACATCCTGATAAGAATTAGAGATTAGGTCTGGGAATACAAGGAAGAGGCAGGAGGTAGAGGGGACGTTGAGAGAAGGGGAACATAACATCTCAGCTGAAGATTAAATAACATATTAATGTTTTATAAATTTTATACATCGCATGCATCATTTTTGTTAACAATGTCTCTCTTGTTCATTCTGAATATGGTGCACACATATGAACAGTCTTATCTATCTGCACACACAGACACACACACAGACACACACACAGACAGCCACACACACAGGCATAACACACAGACACTCACACACACACACACATATACACACACACATCAATCATTTTTCGGCCATTCCATTTCAAATTATCCTGTTTTATTGACATTGTCACTTGCCATTCCTTCTTCCAAATATATTCCATTTCTTTCTCTGCATTTCTGTTTACTGAACAGCCTTGGGCAACTGTCGGTGTGGCATTTTCACATTCTCCTCGTGTCTGCGTGGGTTTCCTCCGAGTGCTCCAGTTTCCTCCCACAGTCCAAAGATGTACAGGTTAGATGAATTGGCCATTCTAAATTGCCCATTGTGTCAGGGGTGAATATAGGGTAGGGCAATGGGTCACAAGAAGACATTGGGAACTGGAGGTATATCACTTTACTCCTCATCAGTATCCATAGTCACTGTCTTCTATTCCTTTCTGTTTCTTCGCCCATGAAAAATACATACTGTGTCTAACCCTTGAATCCCAATCAACAGGTCATTTTTTTTAAGATTCCCTACAGTATGGAAACAGGCGCTTTGGCCCAACAAGTCCACACCGACCCTCCGAAGAGTAACCCACCCAGACCCATTGCCCTACCCTATATTCACCCCTGACACAATGGGCAATTTAGAATGGCCAATTCATCTAAGCTGTACATCTTTGGACTGTGGGAGGAAACTGGAGCACCCGGAGGAAACCCACGCAGACACGAGGAGAATGTGCAAATGCCACACCGACAGTTGCCCAAGGCTGTTCAGTAAACAGAACATTCACTTTTGAGCTAAGTCTGCAACAAATCGAAAAAGGAAAAGGCATACAAACTGTGCAATAAGATGTTTGCACCTTTACAAACATATTATTGAATTACATCGTATAAACGATACTTAACTGATAAGAAGTATGACAGTAAAATCCAGCGAAATCCATATTTCTTGTGTATGTTCAGGTCAGTTGTGCCCGGAGACTGTTTTTATATTGGAAGTTGTTGTGGTGAAGGAGACTTCAGGGTGGTAAAAACATCTCGATTGTCTCTGTGTACTGATGATTATTCAGGCAGGTTATATCCTATCCTCGCTATTGTTAGTGTTCCTGGTGAGTTTATCTCTGCCGATTTACTAATCCTCTAACCCGTTGTCAATGTCATGCGTTTTCTCTGCTGTGTATATTTGGCAAAGATCCAAACTATTTTCTTGGCTTTCAATCACAAACTCCATTTCTATTCCATGAATTTCATATCCTTTGCTTACAAACATCTGAGGAGAAACAGAAGTGTTTATAACCACGATTATCCCATTTTGTCCTGAGCTGATTTATATCTGAATACTCCGTCGACCACAAAACCTGTCCACTCCCACGTTCACAATATCCCCAGTCTTCGGTTCTGCCTCAACGCAACGCTGTTTCTGAATAAACCATCATCCACACCTTTCCAGGTAGAATTCTCTGCTGGCAACTCTTCTCGTTACACATATTTTGATCAAAACATTTTCTTACCTCGACCTGGACCTACGCTAGTGTGAGGTCAGTTGGATTCTAAAATGAGATGGTCACAGCTTTGTGTCAACTGTTTCAGCATAACTTGTAACCTCGCACGAGGGAGAGGACTATGCTGTCAGTGATCAGGAAGTTAGAGTTTCATTGAACTGTTTTGAATCTAGAACTTTCTGAGCAGGAGTGGGTGTCACGTCCATCATCTCCCAATTGCAGTGCTCTGATGTATTCACACAGTGACGGAATCCATTTCTGCCTCCTGCTGAGATAATACCTTTGCACTGTCTCCACAATGGAAGGTACCGAAAATCTTCCAGAAATACTATGGGGCAGACTGACTGGTGAAAATAAGAAACTGTGCTGAATTAGATTTAATAAAGAGAACTTACTCAAAAAAAAACTAATTAAATTGAAGGTTGGCAAGTTACTGCACTAAATGAGCTCCATCCCACTGCTTTCATGGAAGTGGCATTACAGCTAGTGAAAGACTTATAGAGTCATACAGGACAGAAACAGACCCTTTGCTCCAACCAGTCCATGCTGACTATTCCAATTCCAAACTAACTTAGTCCTACCTGCCCCACGCTTGGCCCATATCCCTTCAAACCTTTCCTATTCATGTACTTATCCAAATGTCTTTTAAATGGTGTAATGACAAGAAAAAAGTATTGATTACCTTCAAAATTCTTTAGACTCTGGAAATTCTGGTTCCTGCAGACTGGAAAGTAGCTATTGTAATCCTAAATATTTAAAACCGGAGTGGGAGGGGAAACAAAAAAAAAAGGGTACGTTGATGTCACGCCTGAGGAAAATATTAGAACCTACTGTGAGAAATTTTATAACTCGACACTTGGGAAATCATGGTGTGACTTGGCAGAGTCAGCTTAGATTTAGAAAGCGGAAATCATCGTTGAGAAACTTGTGGAATTTGTATTAGTTGATGCATCCACAAACGAGAACCAGTGAGAGTGGCGTATTTGAACTTGCAGTATGTTTTTTTTACATCGTACCCAACAAGTGAACGAAGGAAGTTAGAGAACATAGAACATAGAACAATACAGCACAGAACAGGCCCTTCGGCCCACGATGTTGTGCCGACCATTTGTCTTAGATTAAGCACCCATCCATATACCTATCCAATTGCCACTTAAAGGTCACCAATGATTCTGACTCTGCCACTCCCACATGCAGCGCTTTCCATGCCCCCACCACTCTCTGGAGAAAGAACCCACCCCTGACATATCCCCTATACCTTCCACGCTTCATCTTAAATTTATGTCCCCTTGTAACACTCTGTTGTACCC
>NW_025209463.1:14077-16747 GCF_004010195.1 Chiloscyllium plagiosum
CCTACTCCGACCTATCACCTTCACCTTTACCTCTTTCCACCTATCACATTTCCAACTCCCCTCCTCCAAGTCCCTCCTCCCTATCTTTTATCTTCTCCTGCTGAACACTCTCTGCTCATTCCTGAAGAAGGGCCTGTGCCCGAAACGTCGAATCTCCTGTTCCCTGGATGCTGCCTGACCTGCTGTGCTGTTCCAGCAATAAAGTTTCAACTTTGATCTCCAGCATCTGCAGACCTCACTTTCTCCTGTCCCTAATCAAGCAGTGTATTTCCAGATACTCATAAATCCTATCCCTCAGTACCCTTTCCATTACTTTGCCTACCACAGAAGTAAGACTAACTGGCCTGTAATTCCCGGGGTTATCCCTATTCCCTTTTTTGAACAGGGGCACAACATTCGCCACTCTCCAGTCCCCTGGTACCACCCACGTTAACAGTGAAATCGAAAAGATCATTGCCAACGGTAAGTGATAAGGTGTGGACGGGGGCAGCTGGATATACCACATGGATTGAGAATTGGTCAGTGGAAGTAATACTGAGCTTCTTGTACTGTTATGGACCGAAGGCAGTTACTCATGGGATATCACATGTTTCAGAGTTTGAACCACAACAATTTGCAAAGCATAGAAATGATTTGGATGTGAGAAATAAACAGCATGCATCTTATTTTGTATTGTTTAAATGGTACAAGGTTGAGAAGTGTTGTTTTTCAAAGGGACCTGAATGTCCTTGCTCATGAGTCACCAAAAATAACATAGCCAAGGGTGTTAAGTATTGAGCATCTTGTATGGTATGTTGCCCTTCATTGTAATATGATTCAAGTGCATAAGTAAAGCCGTCTTCCTGTATTTGTTGGGCCATTATGAGAGAGTATTAGGGGCACTGTGAACAGGTATGATCTCCTTTGTAAGGCATGATCTCACTTGCACAGGCACCGCTCAAACAAGTAACAACAGTCTAATCCATGAGATGATGATACCATGAGGAGACAGTAATGGAACTGAGTATTTAACCTGTAGTGCTATGAGACAAGGAGGGATGATTACGCTGAAACATGAGGGTTAGCGACGATCACATATTTGTTAAAGAGACACTGTTTGGGTGAGAAATAATGAACTTATTAGATTTATTGTCACATGTGCCAAAGTCCAGTGAAAGCTTTATTTGCGAGCAGTACAGGCAGATGACAGTAAGCAAGGACACACAGACCATAGGGTGCAAAATAAACTTGGACAGAGTAAGGCGTGCAGGTTACAATGACAGGACTTTCAAAAAACACGATCAACATGAACAAGATCAGCACTAATATGGAGTCACAGAACCCATTCATCAGTCTAACATAGTATTCCTAATACATTATAAGCCACAATGATATCTTCCAACATTAACGTGCCGTCGAGATGAGGTTCCACAAGAAGAACTTAGGGAGTTAGGAACCAAGATAAAAAAAGTAGTACCTCAGAGTCAGTAATCACAGGATAGCTGCCAGTGTCAAGTTCTAGTCAGAGTAGGAAGGATCGAATAATCAGGAAGAATGCTTGGCTTGAGAGATCGTGCAGGAGGGAGGGATTCAGATGTTTGGGACATTGGGACCGGTTCTGGGGGAGGTGGGACTATTACAAATTGAACGGTCTACATCTGGGTAGGACTGGAGCCAATGTCCTAGGGGGTAGTTTTGCTAACGCTGTTGTGGGAGGTTTAAACTAATGTGGCAGAGGATCGGGAAACAAATGAGGAGGTTGGTCAACAGAAAGGAGATAGTAACTAAAACCTAAGGAACCAGATAATGAAATCAGCATGGCTGAGGGTAAGAGGAAGCAGGAAGCGGAGAATGGACACAGAAGGACTGGTAGTTTTAATGCACGAAGTTTAGCAGTTAAGGCAGATAAACTTAGGGTTTGGAATAGTACCTGGGAATATAATGTTATTGCTATGACTGAGACTTGGTTGAGGGAAAGTCCTGATTGGCAAATAAATATCCCAGGACATTAACGCCTCATGCGGGGGAGAGAGGAAGGTAAAGGGGGTGGAGGAGAAGAATTACATTTCAAAGAAGATACCACAGCTGTGCTGAAGGAGGGCACCATGGAAGATTCGAGCAGTGAGGCAACATGGGCAGAGCAAAGAAATAGAAAGGGTGCAGTAACAATGCTGAGATTGTACTACAGGCCTCCCAACACCGAGCATGAGATCACAGAAAGATGTAGGAGCAACAGGATGGTGGTGATAGATTTTAATTTTCCCAACATTGACAGTGATTCACTTAGTGTTAGAGGTCTAGATGGAGCAGAATTTGTGAGGACCGTCGGGGAGGGTTTTCTAAAGCAGCATAGAAATAGTTAAACTCGGGAAGCGACCATACTGACCTGGCGTTGGGAAATGAGCCCGCCCAGGCGGTTGAAGTTTCAGTACGGGATTATTTTGTGAATAATGATCACAATTCCATTACTTTTACAATAGTCATGGACAAAGATGAGAGTGGTCCTAAAGGAAAAGTGTTAAACTGGGGGAAGGTGAAGTATAGCAAAATTCGGCAGGAGCTGGGGAACGGAAACGTAGAGTGGGAACAGCTGATTCATGTGAAATCCATATTTGATATGTGGGAAGCTTTTGTAGAGAGATTAATTCGTGTTCAGGAGAGATATTTCCTGTGAAAATGATGGAGAGAAAT
>NW_025209464.1:0-1465 GCF_004010195.1 Chiloscyllium plagiosum
TGATTTTACGGAGATTTATAAAATCACGAGGGGAATGGATATGGTGAACAGCCGGAGTCTTTTCCCCCCAGGTTAGATGGGTCCAAAACAAGAGCACATGGGCTTAAGTTGAGAGGGCAAAAAATTAAAAGGGATCTAAGGGGCCACGAGTTCAAGCTGAGCTATGTGGAATGAGCTGCCAGATGAAGTAGTGGAGGCTGATAGAATTACAACATTTAAAAGGCATCCGATTGAGTACATGAATAGCAAGGGTTTCGAATGATACGGTCCAATAGCTGGCAAATGGGACTCCCATTAGTTTAGGATTCCTAGTTGGCATGGACCAATTGGACCAAAGGTCTGTTTCTGTGATGTACATCTGACACTAATAAATGAAAATAAGATGTGTTCCTCTTTTGTGGAGAGCTAGCAGAAGCACAGATAATTGTCATTGGAGCTGAGAATGTGAAGCAATGATTTCGACCAGGTGCAGATTTGTTTCCAAGGTATTTAATTTGCAGAGAGAGAAAGGAATTGTTAACAACGTCACAACTTTAGTAACTATTTTCAAGTAATTGGCAACTAATGCAGGGTGAATATGTGAACATTATTTAATTCAGTAAATTCTGAGCAGCTGGAACAGTCTGAATGGCAGCTGGACACAGATTCAGCAGTTATTCATAAACAGATTTGGAACTTTACTTTTTAAGAAAAGGTTTGGGGGCTATGGGCAAATGGGAGGGGAGTTGGGACAGATTTGCAGCATCTCCAGAGGGAGAGAGTATAGCCCCAATGGGCTGAAAAGCCCCCAGCCCCATGCTCTGTGATACTGTCCCATTCACTGTGAATGATGAAGCTCATTCCAGGGCAGAGAGGGACCACCACTCACCTCACAATGGGCCTCAGGTGATTGATGTCAGCGCAGGCCAATAGGAGGCAGAGGGTTGGACTTGTACACGAGGCAGTACCAGTTCATCTTCTAACCAATCGGAGTGAACGAGAGTATCCTTCAGGCGGGAATTAAAGAAAGGCACATGTAGCAGAGATTTGAGAAACTGGAGGAGATTAGAGATAGGGAGCGTTCTGTGGCTGGAGAGGAATTATATAAATAAGGAAGAGTTGTGAGGCTGGATGAGGGGACAGTGATCGGGAGAGTTGTGAGGATCGAGGAATTTGGAGACAGTGATAATTAGAGTCCTCATGTTATACAGCAAGGAAACAGGCCCTGTGGTCCAACCAGTCCATGCCAACCATAATTCAAAACTGAACTAATTGTACCTGTCTCCGTTTAGTCCACATCCATCAAATGTTTCCTATTTATGTACTTATCTGAATGTCTTTTAAATATTGTAATTGTATTGACAGCTATCACTTCCTCTGGAAGTTCATTCCACACGTGTAATTTTTTTTTAAAAAACCCTAATGTCTTTTCTCAAATCTTTCTCATCTCTTCTCAAAATGAATGCACCCGAATTTTGAATTCCCC
>NW_025209464.1:1826-5232 GCF_004010195.1 Chiloscyllium plagiosum
CTTTGAGTATAAAGGCAGTAGGAGTATAATTAAGAGGGAAATCAGGAGGCAAAAAAGGGGACGCGAGATAGCTTTGGAAGATAGGGTTAAGGATAATCCAAATGGCTTTTATAAATACATGAAGAACAAAAGGCTAACTAGAAAGAAAATAGAGACCCTCAAAGATCAGCAAGGTAGCCATTGTGTGGAGCTGCAGGTGATGGGCAAGATAGGAAACAAGTATTTTGCATCAGTGTTTACTGTGAAGAAGTACATGGGAGAGATAGAATATGGGGAAATAAATGGTGACATCTTGAAAAAAAAAGTCCATATTACAGAGGAGGAGGAGGTGCTGGATGAGTGGCTAAGGAGCTGGTGCAGGGGAAAAGGATTCACATTTTTGGATCATTGTGATCAACTCTGGAGGAGAGTTGACCTGCATAAGAAGGATGGATTGTACGTGAATTGGAAGGTGTCTAATATCGAGGCAGGGAGATTTGTTAATGCTACTCGGGAGGCAGTAAACCAGCGAGGAGTAGGTGTGATCGCAAATAGATAGTGAGAAAAGAGGTATCTCTGAGGCTGGTACAGTTCAGAAGGCAAATAGTCATTGTAGACAAGGGCAAGGCACAGAACATGGTGGGATTTAGCAGTTACACTGCACTTATTTCAATGCAAGAGGCCTGACAGGGAAGGCAAATGAGCTCAGGGTATGGTTTTGAACATGGCACTGGGATATCATGGGTATTATAGAAAGGACTGGCAGCTTAATGTTTCTGGGTATAGATGCTATAGGAAGAGTAGAAAGGAGGACAAGAGGAGGGGGAGTGGCATTTTTGATTAGGGACAGCATTATGGGTGTGCTTCGGGAGGACATTCCTGGGAGTACATCCAGTGAAGTTATTTGGGTGGAACTGGGAAATAAGGAATGGATGATCTCCTTATTGGGGTTGTCTGCGTGGGTTTCATCTGGGTGCTCTGGTTTCCTCCCACAGTGCAAAGATATGCTGGCTAGGTTCGATTATCCTGGCTGAATTGCCACAGTGTTCAGGGATGTGCAGGTTGGGTGGATTATCCAGGCTGAATTGCCCACAGTGTTCAGGGATGTGCAGGTTGGGTGGATTATCAAGGCTGAATTGCCCTCATGTTCAGGGATGTGTAGGTTGGGTGGATTATCCAGGCTGAATTGCCCATAGTGTTCAGGGATGTGCAGGTTGGGTGGATTATCCTGGCTGAATTGCCCACAGTATTCAGGGATGTACAGGTTGGGTGGATTATCCAGGCTGAATTGCCCACAGTTTTCAGGGATGTGCAGGGTGGCCCTTGTGCAGGATAGGGGACTCTGCGACCCCCATCAGGCACTCTGCTTCCCTTCCCAAGAACAAAGACACGGAGGAGTTCGTCCAAAACTATTTATTCGATTCTGCAGAACCGGGTGTTACCTCAATGGCTTCCCACGAGGCACACACACAGATTGTAATCCCCGCACGTTATATACATGTAGGAGTGGGCGGGGCCTTCTACTGTCTCAGCCAATGAGTGTTAAAGTTCCCCACTGTCCTCCTATGGATGAGATTATTTGGTTATTCACCCAGCCAATCAGTGTTCGAGTTCCCCGCTTCTCCCTTATATGGATGATGACGTACAGCCGTGGTTGTGGGCGGTCCCTCAGCCACGAGGAAAGCTGTTTCCATTGTTCCATTCATGAAAATCTGGGGGAGTGTCTGCTCGTGCTTACGACAAGGTAGAGAAGACTAAAATGGTGGCTTTGTACTTACTATGTGCTTACTACAGCAGTTAATGATTTAAAAATTACACCACCCCCTACACCCTGGGAAATGCAACTTTGCAGGGGGAGGTTAGGCGGCTCTGAGGGTCAGTGTCGATGTGATGAGATGAATGGTCTTATTCCACATTGTCGGGATTCTCTGATAGTTCTACTAGTTTTAAAATAGTTACAGAAAATAATAGACCAGATCTAAAAGTTAAGGTTCTAAATTAGACAAAGGCCAATTTTGACAGCACAAGGCAAGCACTTTCAAAATTTGTTTGCGGGAGGTTATTCCCAGGGAAAGGGATGGCTGGAAAGTGGGAACATATGAACATAAGGAATAAGAGCAGGAGTAAGCCATCTGGCCCTCAAGCCTGCTCTGCCATCCACAAGATTAGGGCTGATCTTTTCATGGCCTCAGCTCCACATTCCTGCTCTCTCACCATAACCCTTAAGTATTTTCCTGTTCACAAATCTACATTTTGCCTTCAAGGCGTTCAAGTTGATAACATCAAATGCTGCACTCGGCAGTGAATTCCACAGATTCACAACCCTTTACCTGAAGAAGCTCCGCCTGAACTCAGTCCTAAATCTGCTCCCCTTATTTTGAGGTTATGCTCTAGTTTCACCCGTCCCCAGTGGAAATAACCTCCCTGCTTCTATCTTATCTACTTCCTTCAAAGTTTTATTTTTTCCTCTCCAACCTCCCATTCTTCTAAATTACAATGACTATAAAACCAGTTTTCTCAATCTCTCCACATACGCCAACTCACTCAACTCCCAACCCAAGCTAGTGAACCTCCTGTGCCAGTACATCCTTGCTAATGTAAGGGGAACAAACCTGTACACAGTACTCCAGGTGTGGCCTCACCAGCACCCTATATAGCTGCAGCATTACCATCCCTCGAGCAATGAAGGACAATATTCCCTTCACTGTCTTAATTACCTGCTGCACCTGCAAACCAACTTCCTGTGATTCATGCACAAGGACACCCAGCTCCCTCTGCACAGCAGCATGCTGCAAGTTTTCACCATTTCGTCATCAGTTTGCTGTTAGTCCAACCAAAGTGGATATCCTCACATTTCCCAACATTGTCCTCCATCCACCACATCTTTACCCACTCACTTAACCTATCTGTATCCCTGTGTAGACTGACAGTGGCCTCTGCAGACATTGCGCTCCCTTATCTTTGTATCAAATGTGAACTCTGACACCGTACACTTGGTCCTCAACTCCAAAACACCTTGTGTAAATTATAAACAGTTGTAGTGCCAACAGTAATCCAAACACCTATTTATCCCCATTCTTAATTTTTTTTGGTTAACCAATCCTGTATCAATGATATTTACCCACAATGCCATGCAGCTTTACCTTATTCAGCAGCCTTTTATGTGGCAACTTATCGAATACCTACTGGAAATCCAGATACAACACATCCACCGAGTCCGCCTTGTCCAACGCGCTCGTCGTATCTTCAAATAATTTCAGTAAATGCGTTATACATGACCTGCCTTTCATGAATCCATGCTGTGTCTGCTCAATGAGACAATTTCTACCCAGATATCTCACCACTACTTCCTTGAGAGATTCAAGCATTTTCTCCACTAAAGAAGTTACGCTAACGGGTCCTTTTTGAAAAATAGTGGCACCACATT
>NW_025209464.1:7302-16747 GCF_004010195.1 Chiloscyllium plagiosum
TTGAGTATAGGAGTTGCGACATTATTTTGGGGCTGTACAGGGCATTGATTCAGCTACTTCTCGAATTCTGCTTTCACTCCTGGTCTCCCCGCTATAGGAATGATATTGAGAAACTTGAAAGGATTCAGAAAAGATGCACAAAGATGTTGCCAGGGTTGAGAGTTTGAGATATAGGGAGAGGCTGAATTGGCTGGGGCTGTTTTCCCTGTGGCATCGCATGCTGAGGGGTGACCTCAGTGGTTGATACACTCGTGAGGGACATGGTTAGGGTGAACAGCCAGGGTCTTTTTCCCACGTTAGGTGGGTCCAAAACCAGAGAGCACAGGCTTACGTTGTGAGGGAAAATATTTAAAAGGGATGTGAGGGGCAATGTTTTCAAGCTGAACATGGTATGTGTACGGAATGAGCTGCCAGAGAAAGTGTGGAGGCTGGTACAATTGCAACATTTAAAAGGCATCTGATTGGATATGTGATCAGGCAAGTTTGAGAAGGATATGAGCCAAGTCCTGGCAAATGGGATGAGATTAATTTAGGATATCTGGTGGACATGGACAAGTTAGATCAAGGAGTCAGTTTCTGTGCTGTACATTTCTATGACATTAATAAATTAAAATTAAGATCGGTTTCTCTTTTATGGAGAGTTAGCAGAAGGTCAGAAAATTCTCCTTGGAGCTGAGAAGGTTTCGCAGTGATTTCAACGAGGAGCAGAATTGTTTCCAGGAAATTTAATTTACAGAGAGACAGCATGAGAAATTATTAACATTGTCACAATTTTTATGAACTACTTTCAGGTAACTGGCAAATAATGCAGGGTAAAAACGTGAAGATTATTTTACTCAGTAAGTTCTGAGCATCTGGAACAGTTTGATCGACAGCTGGATGCAGATTCAGTAGTTATTGTCAAAACAAATTTGCAATTTTCCTTTTTAAAGGAAAGATTTGGGGGGCTATGTCCAAATGGAAGGTGAGTTGGGACTGACTGACACCATCTCCAGCGGGAGAGTGTACAGCCCCATTGGGCTGAATAGCCCCCAGCCCCTGTTCTCTGAGATACTGTCCCATTCACTGTGAATGATGAAGCTCATCATAGAGCAGAGCCATAGACATGTACAGCATGAAAACACACTCTTTGGTTAAACTGGTCTATGCCGACCAGATATCCCAACCTAATCTAGTCCCATTTGCCAACACTTGGCAATATCCCTCTACTCCCTTACTATTCATATACCCATCCAGATGCCAAATAGTATAATTGTACCAACCTCCTCCACTTCCCGAGAGAAGATTCCATCCACGCACCAACTCCACTGTGAAAGAAATTGTCCCTCAGATCCATTTTAAGTCTTTCCCTTCTCATCTTAAACCTATGCCCTCTCGCTCTGGACTCCACCCCAGGGAAGAGACCTTGTCTATTTATCCTATCCATGCCCCTCATGATTTAATAAACCTTTGAGGTCACTCCTCAGCCTCTGACACACCTGGGAGGATCCCACCACTTCTGTCACAATGGACCCTGGCTGATTGACACAGCTTCAGACGAATAGGACAGTTGGCGTGATCCTCCAGCCAATAGAAGTGAATGAGGGGTGGGTCCAGCGGGCCAACACCTGACCATGAGCTTTGCAGGCGCAGTGTCACTGTGAGGGGTCTCAGTGAGTGTAAAGGGACTAGGAGAGAGATGGAGTTAGTGTGGACTGGGAGGGTTGATAAACACGATTTCAGTCTGCTGGACCTGAAAAAATACTCGGCCTAAATTAAAACCAAAAGAACTTCAGATGCTGTAAATCACGCACAACAACCAGAAGTTACTGGAAAAGCTCTGCAAATCTGACAGCATCTGTGAAGAGAAATCAGTTTGCATTTGGCTCCGGTGACGCTTCCTCAGATACTGATATTACTGAGAAAAAAACTATTGGTTTATATGCAGAAGGTAGGGATTAAGGAGTAAATGATAGGTGGGGTTAGAGTCCAAAGAGAGAGAGAGAGAGAGAGGAGCAGTTGGACAAAGGAGTGGATGTCAACCTGGCTGGGGGTGGGTAAATAGCTGTTTATGGGGACTGTTAGTGGTTACCCATAAGTAGTGTGTAATAGCAGGCTATGTAATAACAAGGCCTGGTATGTGAGGTAGGGGGCAAAGAAACTAGAACGTTGGAGAGTTCAGGACCTAAAATTATTGAATTCGATGTTGAAGTCAGAGGACTGCAGGTCCCCGAGTGGGAGATGAAGTGTTGTTCTTCCAGCTTGCTTTAAAGTGTGGGAGGGTTGAATCTGTGATAAGGTGGGGGAGAGGAAATGAGGAAACCTTGATGCTGTGTGGTTGATAAGTCCCAAGGTGAAAGATGAGGTGTTCTTCCACCAGGCGTCGGGTGGCTCGGATTTGGGGGTGGCTGACACCCAGGAATTGCATGTCCTTGGCAGCGTGGTGGCGGAGGGGGGTAGTTGAAGTGGTTGGCCACAGGGCGGTGGGCTTGGTTGGTGCATGTTCCCTGAAATATTCCACAAGTTGGCATCCTGACTCCCCACTGTAGAGGAGACCACATCGAGAGCAAAGGACACAAAAGGTGAGGAAAATCTCTGCTGGATATGAGAGGATCCTGTGGTGCCTTGGATGGAGGTGAGGGAGGAGGTGTGGGCACAGGTGGCAAGTGAAGATGCTGGGAGTGGAGAATACTTTGGTGGGGAGCATGGATCTAATGAGGAAGTGACAGAGGGAATGGTCTCTGGAATGCTGAAAGGGGTGGGGAGGGAAATATTACTCTGGTGGTGAGGTCTGATTGTCGGTGGTGGAAATGGCAGACGATGATGCATTGTATCTGGGTGGAAGGTGAGGACTAGGGGGATTCCATCCTTTTTGCAGTTGGAGGTGTGGGTGCCAAGGGCAGTTGTGTGGAACGTGGAGGAGATACACGGGAGGGGAAATTGCAGTCCTTGAAATCGGAGGCCATTTCGTATGTTCTGAAGTGTTCTGCCAGCTTGCATCAAGCTTCACTGGAACATTGCAGTAAGCATGAGACAGAGATATTGGCCTGGGAACAGCCTTGTGTGTTAAAGTGGGGGGCAAGTGGATGCTCCGGGTCTTTTTTGAAACAGAACGTAGATCATCAGCCGCCATTTCACCACCGCTACTGAGATGCTACCAGGTTCCTGTCTCCTCCATGAACAGCTTTCCGCCCTCCCACCCGGATCGTTATCCACTATTTTGTCTTTCCAAATGTTCCAGTCTCTCTTTGGGCTCTGTCCCCACCTATTATTTACTCTTTAACCCTTATCTCCTGTAGTCCAAAGATGTGCAGGTTAGGAGAATTGGCCCAGCTAAATTTCCTGTCTTGTTCAGGGATGTGCATTAGTCCAGGGAAGTGGTGAGTAATAGGGTAGGAGTATGGGTCTGGGTGGGTGTGGAATTTTTGGGCCGAAGGGCCTGTCTCCTGTGGGGATTCTAATTTTCCCAGCTGCCATCGGTTCTGAGGAAGGGTCACTGGCCTCGTGATGACCCTTGGTGTGTGCAGGAGGAGGAAACGGGAAAGGGGAGAGTGGCAACAGAAACTGGATGAAATGTATCAGTGTAGACTGGACTCTGTGCAGGTCGTTAATCTGAATTAGAAACTCTTGGTCCCACATTTGCAGCAAAGTGGAAGATGGCTTGGGCCTCAGGCAGTGAGAGGTGCTGGGTTATGGCTGCCATCTTTATCTGGAGCCAAGGTACAGCAAGGAGCATGCACGTGTCCTCTTCCTGGGTGGGGGAGGTGTGATTTGAAGAGGAGCATCCAACACATACCATAAGAAGTGTTTGCCCTCACTATTCATCTTGCACTGACTATGAGCTTTGTTTTGTGAATTCATTTTGTGGATATTAATTGAGACTGGGATCTCAAAAGTAAGTTTCTACAGTCCACAGAGTCATCACGATCTGAATATCATTGGCATTTAACTGTGAAAGGAGAAAGGTTTGTCTGTTCTGTCTGTGGGAAAATATTTTCAATATTTTTGTCAAGCAAAAAGCAGAAAGATGTTCAAGTTCATGTTTGGATCACCCTTTGGATATGTGTTTAATTCTTGGCCCTGTAGTTGTGGAAGGAGGTAATGGCCTGAGAGAGAGCGCAGATTTATCCAAATTACACCTCGTCTCTTTGCAGGAACTGTCAGATTTAGTCTCAATCATCCACTTTACGATGTTAACCTGTAATCTCCCTACTTCCAATTCCCTGCAAATTTCTCATTGAAATTACTTTCGGACTCAAATTCCAGCACCATTTCAGATGGAATGTTCCAGATTCTGACAACTGTCTGTTCATTCAGAAACTGCTGAAGTCCATTTTGACTCTGGGGTTACAAAGGGCTGAACTGAGAGATGAGATGCTGTTCCTGAGCTCCAATTGAAATGCATTGGAACAGTACAGTAGGCTGAGGGCAGTGTAGGTAAGAGCAGACAATGAAAATGACAGGGCTGCACTGTGAGGGCTGCTTGGATCAATGAGAGTGTTTTGGTGTTGGGTGTAAACAGAGTAAGGTGAGACAGGGAGAAGGTGAAGCTGAAACTCCGTTTTACTTCAGGCCTTTCAGAAATTCACAGTCCCAATGGGAATAGTCAATTTGTCAGTGATATCGGCAGAGTATTTAAGTTTTTAAAAGTGCAACATATCAGCTTAAGTAAAGATTTTTTTTTAATTATAATGGGCATGTTTGAAGTGAAGGAAGGTTGCTCACTCATTTAAATTCTCTTAATGAGAGTAACTAGATGAATGTAGTGAGATGTTGTTACAGGAGCCTTCAGACCTGTGGTGTGCTCCTCTTGCACAATGTGGGACATAAGGGATGCTTCCAGTGTCCGTGACGGTTATGTGTGCAGGCAGTTTGCCCATCTGTAGTTACTGGGAAACTGTTTTTCAGAAACTGTTTTTCAGACCTGGAGCTGAGAGTGGACTCACTGTGGAGCAATACTGAGAATGTTATGAACAGCATGGTTAGTGAGTTAGTCACACTGCAGGTGAGGGTTACACAGGCAGAAAGGGAATGGGTGACCATCAGATCAAGTAAAACGCTCAGGAAGGAAGTGCAGGACTCCCCAATGATCATTCCCCTTCTCAAACAGATACTGTGCACCGAATGGTATTCTATAAGGGGGGGGGGGGAAGGGGTGGGGTGGCCTCTCAGGAGAAATCAACAGCCAGATTCATGACATTACAGATAGCTCCGCTGCACAGAATGGGAGGATGGAGAACGGCAGAGCTATCGTGACCGGGGATCCACCAGTCAGTGTCAGAGACAGGCGCGTCTGTGGCCACAGATATGAATCGAGGACAGTGGAATTAAACCCAGGTCCATTTATTGATAAGTGCACAGACCAATAAAGGTCCGCCTCCCAAATGCAACCTTCAGCACTTGATCACCGTGAAACGCTACTTTCCAGGAACTGTGAACTTGTTCTGAGCCCTTAGAGGGATTGAAGGGGATGAGGAGAAAACAGGAACAGGGTTGTGTTGTAGATCTACAAACTAACCGTCACCCTCCACTCTCGGTCTCCCCCCTCTGTCTCCCATCACCCATCGTGCCTCCTCCCCCACCGCAGGGAAAAGACCTTGTGTATTTACCCGACCCATGCTCCTACTGATTTTATAAACCTCTATAAGGTCACCCATCAGCATCTAATGCTGCAGGAAAAACAGTGTATTCATCCTCTCCCTGCAGCTCAAATCCCCCAACCCTGGCAACATGCTTGTAATTCTTTTCTGAACCGTTTCAAGTTTCACAATATTGTTTTGATATGAAGGAGACCAGAATTGCACGCAAATTCCAAGCGTGGCCTAACCAACGTCCTGTACAGCCGCAATATGACCTCCCAACTCCTATACTCAGGGCTCTGGCCAATAAAGGGAAGCTCACTAAACACCCTCTTCATTATCCTATCTACCTGCGATTCTGCTTTCAAGGAGCTATGATCCTGCACTCCAAGGTCTCTTTGTTCAGCAGCACTCCCGAGGGCCTTACCATTAAGGGTATACACCCTGCTAATAGTTGCTTTTCCAAAATGCAGCACCTCACATTTATCTAAATTAAACTCCATCTGCTAGTCCTCAGCACATTCAACCATCTGATCAAGATCCTGTTGTAATCTGAGGTAATCCTCTTCACTGTCCACTACACCTCCAGTTTTGGTGTCATCTTACTAACATTAATTCCTATATTCAAATCCAAATCATTTATATAAGTTATGAAAATTAGTGAATCCTGCGCCGATCCTTTGTGACACCCCACTGGTCACAGGTCTCCAATCTGAATAGCAACCTTCCATCACCACACTCTGTCTTCTACCTTTAAACAAGTTTTGTATCCAAATGGCTACTTCTCTCTGTATTTCATGAGATCTAACCTTGCTAACCAGTCTCCCATGGGGAACCTTGTTGAACACCTTACTGACAACCATGTAGATCATTTCCACCGCTTTGCCCTCATCAATCCTCTTTGTTGTTACTTCAAAAAAATTGACCCAAGTTCATGAGACGTGATTTCTCACACACAAAGCCGTTATTAATATCCAGGACTTAACTCTGTCCATTGGGGTCTGTGTCACCCAGTTATGGGTGTTAATGTTCTGGATAAAGTTCACGTCCACCAGCTTTGTGTTAGTGACTGTGTTGAGTCTTGTTAATAACACTAATGCCGGTGAGTTCCTTTTGAAAGGCAGTCCCTATGTCCCTAACCCCCTCCCACCTGCTCTGTCTCCTCCATCCCCACCGTAGACAGTAAGTGGGAGGAGCTCATGGAGTTTCCATGTGAGTGAGATTGAGAACATCTTTCCTTCTTTCCATTACCCCATCAAGAAATGGTGGTAGTGTCCTTACCTGTGGACCAAGAGGATCGGGTTCAGGGTTTGGTAACAGCGGCTTTGAAGAGGCAGATTAGAAAACGTGCCCAAGCCACCAGGCCATACGGTCTCCCAGCTGTCCCTGCCTGAACCTCTAACTAGAACCTTCCTGTAGTTTCTCTCCTGTCAGACTCTCCCATTGCTCAGTTTGTCCAGGATCCACTCCTGCTGCTGCACTGCTCCTGTCCCTCACTGACCTGTCCATCCCCCAGTGTCCTCCACATTCATTCATTGTTGACAATCTCCAGCCCTGCCCCCTCCACCCTATTGGGCAGCAGCTGCTGTCAGTCACCCAGGCTCCTGTGTGATCTGGAATATGTGCTGTAGAAGGGGAGACCAGTGCACGGGCGTGGTGCTGGCCAATTGTTGGCGTATGTGCAGGGCGGGTCAGTGCCAGGAGGGAGGCTGTGGGTGTGTGGGGTTAATCTGTCATTGGCAGTTTCCTCCCTCTGAAAGCAGGACCCAGGGGAATGGCCCCTCCCCTGGTATCCTGACGAATGGTCAAAGTATCAATGGGGAAGCATTTTGCAGAAAGTTATCAGAACTCTTGTGAAGATTCAGGAATGTTATGGAGAGGGACAGGGGTCGGCCTGTAATTAGAGTTCTAATATGTTTCATTTTAGTTCAACCAGATATGATTTGGCCAGTGTGTGCAGGATGGTTCTCATCAGAGTTCGGAGTGGGGGAAATGAGTAAGAGGTTCCAGATTTGGGGGAAAAATCAATGTGCGTCTGACCAGGAAGGACACCCTGGGAGCTGGGGGGAGGATTCATCAACACCTGGGAGGCTCTGAGTCAGACTCATTGATTTGATTAGATTTCCTACAGTGTGGAAACAGGCCCTTTGGCCCAACCAGTCCACACTGACCCTCCAAAGAGCAACCCACCCAGACCCATTTCCCTCTGACTAAAGCACCTAACACTATGGGTAATTTACCGTGGCTAATTCACCTGACCTGCACTGTCACTCTTCGGATTGTGGGAGGAAACCGGAGCGTCCGGAGGAAACCCACGCAGACACGGAGAGAATGAGCCCAAGGCTGGAATCGAATCTGGGACCCTAGTGCTGTGAGGCAGCAGCGCTAACTACTGTGCCATCGTGCTGCCCTTTTTATTGGTTCTTAGTCTGCAGAACAGGAGCTAGGAAACTGAATTCAAAGAGAGGAGAGAGTGTTAGAACTGGGTGTGAAGAGAAGGAGTGAGGAGATTGGTTTGGATTTCAGTTCATAGAAGAGAGCAATTGTGAGACTGAGATTTAAAGCTTGGGGGGAAACAAAGAAACTACAATTTAATACTATAATTGTCTTATGAATTTCCATTCTTGTGTTAACGGTGGTGACCTGTTTTCTCTATTGTAGGGTTCTGAAAGGGTGGATTTGTGGATGAGAAATTCAAATTGAACTTTCTTTTCCGTTTTGATGGTTACTTGATCAGTGCCGATCTGAATATCATTGGCCTTTTCATGTGGAAGGAAAGGTGTGTATTCTGTCCGTGGGCGAATATTTCAAATGTCAGTGTGACTGGAAACATTACTGAGACGCAGCCAAGTCCATGTTAGCGTGGTGACTGTGGAGAGAGAGTTCATTTGTTTTTAAAAATCTGAAAAAAATGGCACATTTCCCAGGAACAATTAAGCTACAGATTTGTTTTGTATGAGGACAAGTTGTAAATTAATTATGCAACCAGAAAGACACAAGGATACCTGCAGCATTGAAAATACTAGGAAAACGGGATTGTTGTAAAGGAGTTAATTATCGATCATGGCCTGTAATCCATTGGCGTTGTCACGTCAGTTCCAATGCCGTGGGGAAACACTGGAAACGTGATGAATGCACGGTAGGTTTCAGTTATTAAACTGTAAAAAGTTGCAGAAGAAATTTACAAGGATGATGCCAGGTCTCAGGGGTCTGTGTTAGAGGGAGAGGTTGGACAAGTGAAGTTTTTTTTTGTTTAGAGCAGTGGAAACAGAGGGGGGATGTTTCGTGGAAGTGTATAAGATCATGAGAGACTTGGGTAAGGTGAATGCACTCAGTCTTTTTTTTCAGGAAATTAAGGACTGGAGGGCATCAGTTTATGGTTAGAGGATAAATTATGAAAGGGAACCTGAGGGGCAACTGTTTTACACAGAGGGTGGTATGTATATGGACTGAGCTGCCAGTGGAAATGGTTGAGGTGAATACATTAACAACTTGTAAAAGATATTTGGACAAATACATGGATAGCAAAGGGTCAGAAGCAGATGGGCCAAGTGCAGGGAAATGGGGTTAGCGTGGATGGACATTCTGATCGGCATGGGCCAGTTTGGGCCAAAGGGCCTGTATCTGCTGTAGGACTCTGACTCCAAGTATATTTACTATTTCTCCCGCTATCTCTGGTAGTACCCTGCGATGTATTCCATCAGAGCAAAGAGACTTGTCCACCTTTAGATCCATTAGCTTGCCCAGCTCTAACTCTCTCGTGATAACAGTTATTTCTAGGTCCTCACCTTCCTCAGTCTCCTTGTCAATTACTGGCATGTTCTTCGTATCCACCACTGTGAGGACTGACTGTTTGTGTACTCATATTCCTAAATCCTGCTGAATAG
>NW_025209465.1:0-7969 GCF_004010195.1 Chiloscyllium plagiosum
AGGGGGATGAGCTGTGAATAGTTCACAGGTCGGCCCAACATCGAGGGCCGAAGGGCCTGTTCTGTGCTGTACTGTTCGATGTTCTATGATACATTGTGGGACAGCTCTAACCAAGGCTGGTACATGTTGGTTGGTAGGACCCTGTGTAATACCAATAATCAGAGAGACATGCGCTGCGTGTATGTTCAAAAATCCTTCAATGGCAGACGGCTCGGTGGATGAGGTGGTGAAGGGGGCATATGGGGATATTCGTCTTGATGAGTCGGGGTATTGAAAGCAGGAGCAGGGAGGTTATGATGGAGCTGTTAGTTAGGCCCCAGTTGGAGAGTTGGATTCAGTCCTGGTCACCAGACGGTGGGAAGGATAGGACCGTGCTGGACGGGGTGCGGAGACGATCTGACCCTGGGATGGAGCCATTTACCTACACTAAGAGAAACTCAGTAGGCCCGTTGCCCTGAGAGTAGGGGAGGCTGAGTGAGGGACAGGTCGTATTGAGGAGGCGGGGAGGCTGCAGAAGGATTTGGATGGGTTAGGAGAGTGGGAAAGGAAGTGGGGTACAACGTCATGCACTTTGGTCAGAAGAATAGAGGCATGGGCTATTTTCTAAATTCAGAAGTCTGAACTGCAAAGAGACTTGGGAGTTCTAATCCAGGATTCTCTCACGGTAAACTTGCAGGTCAGTAGGGCATAGAACGTTATAGCACAGTATAGGCCCTTCGGCCTTTGATGTTGTGCTGACCAATCTGAATCCCATCTATCCTACACTATTCCATTCTCATCCACATGCTTATCCAATGCCCATTTAAATGCCCTTAAAGTTAGCGAGTCTACTACCGTTACAGGCCGTGCGGTCCGCCCCCCCCAACTACTCTCTGAGTAAAGAAACTACCTCTGACATCGGTCCTATATCTATCACCCCTCAATTTAAAGCTGTGTCCCCTCGTGTTTGCCATCACCATCTGAGGAAAAAGGCTCTCCCTGTCCACCCTAACCCTCTGATTTATCCTATGTGTCTTAACTAAGTCACCTCTCAACCTTCTTCTCTCTAACGAGAACAGCCTCAAGGCCCTCAGCCTTTCCTCGTAAGACCTTCCCTCCAGACCAGGCAACATCCTGGTAAATCCCCTCTGCACCCTTTCCAAAGCTTCCACATCCTTCCTATAATGCGGTGACCAGAACTGTACACAATACTCCGAGCGCGGCCGCACCAGGGTTTGGCTCGGGTGATGAAGTAACAGGAGAGGCAGCCGACAGTAATGAAACAACATGATCCAGTTAGAACCACTCTCAGAGTTAAAGGGGCATCGCAAGGAACACACTGGCAAATGATGCGCCTGTTATTTCCGTGTTAAGTAACTTAGCCGGCATGCCCTGATCTCACACTATTCGATGTCAAAGTAGAGGTTCAGATAGTTACAACGGACAGCGACCCTATGAAATGCAGCGTGCTTCCTCACGGGCCGCACGCTGGCTCAGTGGTTAGCGCTGCTACCTCACAGCGCCAGGGACCCAGGTTCGATTCCAGCCTCAGGACGACTGTCTGTGTGGGGTTTACACATTCTCCCCGTGTCTGTGTGGGTTTCTTCCGGGTTCTCCGGTTTCCTTCCAGAGTCCAAAGATGTGCAAGTTAGGGAGGATTGGCCGTGCTAAATTACCCATAGTGCCTAGGGATGAGTAGGTTAGGGTGGATTGGCCGTGCTAAATTATCCATAGTGTCCAGGGATGTGTTGGTTAGGGTGGATTGGCCATGCTAAATTACCCATAGTGTCCAGCGATGTGCAGGTTAGGGTGGATTAGCCGTGCTAAATTACCCATAGTGCCCAGGGATGTGTTGGTTAGGGTGGGTTGGCCGTGCTAAATTACCCATAGTGTCCAGGAATGTGCAGGTTAGGGTGGATTGGCCGTGCTAAAGTACCCATAGGGTTCGGGGATGTGCAGGTTAGGGTGGATTGGCCATGCTAAATTACCCATAGTGCCCAGGGATGTGTAGATTGGGGTGGATTGGCCATGCTAAATTACCCATAGTGTCCAGGAATGTGCAGGTTGGGGTGGATTAGCCGTGCTAAAGTACCCATAGTGTCCAGGGATGTGCAGGTTAGGGTGGATTGGCCGTGCTAAATTACCTATAGTGTACAGGGATGTTGAGGTTAGGGTGAATTGGCCATGCTAAATTTCCCAAAGAGCCCTGGGATGTGCAGGTTTGGGAGGATTGGCCATGCCAAATTACCCATAGTGCCCAGAGATGTGCAGGTTTGGGTGGATTGGCCATGCTAAATTACACATAGTGCCCAGGGATGTGTAGGTTGGGGTGGATTGGCCGTGCTAAATTACCCATAGTGTTCAGGGATGTGCCGGTTAGGGTGGATTGGCCGTGCTAAATTGCCCATAGTGTCCAGGGATGTGCAGGTTAGGGTGGATTGGCCATGCTAAATTACCCATAGTGTCCAGGAATGTGCAGGTTGGGGTGGATTGACCATGCTAAATTGTCCCATAGTGTCCAAGAATGTGCAGGTTAGGGTGAATTGGCCGTACTAAACTGTCCCATAGTGTCCAGGGATGTGCAGGTTAGGGTGGATTGGCCATGCTAAATTACCCATAGTGTCCAGGAATGTGCAGGTTGGGGTGGATTGGCTGTGCTAAATTGCCCATAGTGTCCAGGGATGTGTAGGTTAGGGTGGATTGGCCGTGCTAAAGTACCCATAGGGTTCGGGGATGTGCAGGTTAGGGTGGATTGGCCGTGCTAAATTACCCATAGTGCCCAGGGATGTGCAGGTTCGGGTGGATTGGCCTTGCTAAATTACCCATAGTGCCCAGGGATGTTTAGGTTAGAGTGGATTGGGATCTGACTCTTGGCAGAACCCAAGTGGAAGAAATGATCAGTTGAGATTACTCATTGCCAGAAAAGAGTTGCTTCTTTATTCATCCGTGAGAATCACTGGCTGGCCCCCAGCATCTATTGCCTGTCCCTAGTTGCCCCTTGAGAAGGTGGGGTGTGAGCTGCCATCTTGAAATGCCAGAGTCCTCCTATTGTGGGTTGACCCACCATGAATTAGGGAGGGAAATCCAGGATTTTGACCCAGTGACAGTGAAGGAACGGCGATATATTTCCAACTCAGGATAGGGAACGGAGGAGATTGTGGGGGTGGGGGGTGTTCCCCATATATCTCCTGCCCCTTGTCCGTCCAGATGGAAGCGTGGGTTTGGAAGGTGTTGTCTGAGGCATTTTGGTGAGTTTCTGCAGCGCATCTTGGAGATAGCACTCCCTGCTGCTACTGAGCGTCGGTAGGGGAGGGAGGGGATGTGGTCCCAATCGAGCGGGCGTGGGGGGGGGGGTGCTGCTTTGTACCTGGATGGTGTCGAGCTTCTCAACTGTTGTTGGAGCTGCCCCCCCATCCAGGGGAAAGTGGGAAATATTCCACCTTTTGCCCGAAACGTCGATTCTCCTGCTCCTCCGGACGCTGCCTGACCTGCTGTGCTTTTCCAGCACCGCTCTCTAATCGCCAGCATCTGCTGTCCTCACTTTCTCTTGGGAATATTCCATCACCTTCCTGACCTCGTGCCTTGTCGACGATGGACGGGCTTTGGGGATTCAGGAGGTGTGTTACATGCCTCTGTAATCCCCGCCTCTGACCTGCTGTCGTAGCCGCTGTATTTATGTGTCGGGGATTGTGGGATTGCTCCGAGCGACTAAGAAGATAAGCCACGAATTTTGACAGTTTGTGACGGAAAGCTAAATTCTTAGACAGACTTGCAAAGATAAAACAATCTATATAATGGAATGAACAGGGAGAGGAACTGATTGTCCCCCCAAAAAAAAATCAGCCGCTTGTGCAGTGGCGCAGAGAGACCAGCAGAGGGTGGCATTGTATCACTTTAAACACAAGAGAGACCGAGAGAGAGAGAGAGAGAGAGACAGAGATGAGGTGCCACTAAGAGATCTCCCCTGTCCCACCTAGACACTGAGCTACTGTACTGACCATACAAACCGTGTCTGCCTCAGTTGGGGATAGGTCTGCTGTTTGTTGTGTTTTGATCAAAAGGATTGGAGATGATGAAAAGGTGTACAAATTAAAAACCACGCAACACCAGGTTAGAGTCCAACAGGTTTATTTGGAGGCACTGGCTTTCGGAGCGCTGCCCCTTCATCAGGTGGTTGTGACAGAAGGAGCAGCGCTCCGAAACAAACCTGTTGGACTACAACCAGGTTTAGATTAGATTCCCTACAGTATGGAAACAGGCCCTTCAGCCCAACAAGTCCACAACAGCCCTCCGAAGAGTAACCCACCCAAACCCATTCCCCCTAACTGACGCACCTAACCTGTGGGTAATTTAGCACGGCCAATCCACCCTAACCTGCACATTATTGGATTGTGGGAGGGAACCCACGCAGACACAGGGAGAATGTGCAAACTCCACACCGACAGTCTCCCGAGGCTGGTATTGAACCTGGGTCCCTCGCGCCGTGAGGTAGCTGTGCTAACCACTGAGCCACCGTGCCACCCTGGTGTTGTGTGATTTTTAACTTTGCCCACCCCAGTCCAACACTGGCACCTCCAAGTGATGAGAAGGTGGGTCAAGCGACCGGGCGTTAGGTGAGGAATTGTGCGTAGGTGTCATGTGTTGGTACTGGGAGTTGGGTTTCAGAGTTTGGATTTAGACATCTGTATCCTTTCACCTTGTGAATAAATCTGAAACTGGGTAAAGACCGACCAGGAGAAAGTGAGGGCTGCGGATGCTGGCGATCAGAGCTGAAAAATGTGTTGCTGGAAAAGCGCAGCAGGGTCAGGCAGCGTCCAAGGAGCAGGAGAATCGACGTTTCGGGCATGAGCCCTTCTTCAGGAAACCAGCCGACCAGCCCACACTGTCAGCCATCGAACTCTCTGGATCATACTATGGTCACTGCTCCCCGGGGTTGGCGGGTCGGGGGGGGAGTTCCATCACTTCAGCTCCCTAATCAAATCTGCACATAACACGATGCTAAATCCAGTGTTCCCTTGTGGGTTCTCCCACAAGCTGCGACAAAAAAAATGTCATAGACCTTCAACAAATTCCCATTTTTTGGGATATGCTGTTGACATGATTTTCCCTGTCCCCCCTGTGTACTGAAGTCCCCATGATCACGGTGCTACTGCTGTTCTTAGCTGCCTGCTCGATCGTCTTATTTATTTTCATCCCCACATCCTGACTGCTGCTGGGAGGCCTGTACACCACTCCCATCAGGGGCATTTCTTCACCGTCGTTCCTGAATTCAACCCACAAAGATTCTAACCTATCTGACTCCATATCACTTCTTACTGATA
Source organism: Chiloscyllium plagiosum (assembly GCF_004010195.1). Taxonomy (NCBI): domain Eukaryota; kingdom Metazoa; phylum Chordata; class Chondrichthyes; order Orectolobiformes; family Hemiscylliidae; genus Chiloscyllium; species Chiloscyllium plagiosum. Next base: position 5,301 of record NW_025209465.1, read on the forward strand.
TAACATCACCTTTTAGTAACAAGGCAATGCTGCACCCTCTGCCCTGTCCTCCCAATAATATGGATGTCCTTGAAAATTTCCTTCCCAGCCCAGATTCCCTTGCAGCCACATTTCTGGGATACCCACAGCATTGCACCAGCCAATTCCAATCTGTGCTACAGTCTCATTTTCCTTGCTTTGTGTGCCGTATGCATTTAAGTGCAACAGCCTCATTCCTGTGTTGACTCCGCCCCTTCTCTTGTTGTCCCCTTGTCTGCTGTCCCTGAAGTTTACTCGGTGTCCTAACACCTGTTCTGGAAATGCTCCTAAACTCTGCTGAGCACTCCAGCCTCGAACATTTTCCATAATGTTCCATGCAACTGAAGGCCCCTTCCCATTACTATTTAGCTTCAAGCCCTATCCACAGATAAAGTGATGTGATTCGCATGGACTCTGTTTCCAGCATGATTCAGGATAAGCTATTGAGCTCGGATGGGTCAGCACCCGATGGAATGTTTCAACATTCAAGGCTACAGGCCTCACTTGGTACATGAGACTCAATTGATGGGCTGAAGGGCCACTTTTGTGCTGCATGATTGTGTAACCACAATCCTAAATGTCATCCTCCTTATTTTTAGAAGGGTGCTCCCTGGTTGTAGACTCCTGAGGCAGGTAAAACATCATCACCCTGCATTCACCCGTCATCCACCGCCTGGTCAATTACTTGAACTATTTTGGAACGTTCACTGAAATTATCTCACATTCACGAAACTCGAGAGAATACGGGCTCCGTTTTCAGATTAGATTAGATTCCCTACAGTGTGGAAACAGGCCCTTCGGCCCAACAAGTCCATACCGACCCTCCGAAGAGCAACCCACCCAGACCCATTCCCCAACCCTATATTTACCTCTGACTCAAGTACCTAACACTATGGGTAATTTAGCACGGCCAATTCACTGAACCTGCACATTTTTAGACTGTGGGAGAAAACCGGAGCACCCGGAGGAAACCCACGCAGACACGGGGAGAGCGTGCAAACTCCACACAGACAGCCGCCCAAGGTGGGAATCGAACCTGGGTCCCTGGAGCCGTGAGGCAGCAGTGCTAACCACTGAGCCAGCATGCTGCCCCTTTGTACCCACCTTCAGTCTGTTCCTGCACCCACATTTCTTTCCCATTTCGCCCAATCCATCCATATCCATTTGCAAATGTCTTATTTCCTCATTGCAACTTAGCTCTCCATCTCTGTTCGTGCTGTCTACAAATTTCTCTATCATACATTTCACCCTTGCACACAAATAAGCAATGAAACAAAACACTGGTTGGTTTTGGAAAAAGAACATCATGTGCAATTAATTTGTCCATTTAAGAGAGAGAATTCTTTTGTCCGTGCAGACTGTCCCTCTGCATCCCATTTCTTAAAGTCCTGACTTCCTTACAGTTGCTGAGAGTGGGTTTACTTTCACAGCAGAGATGGGGAAATTCCTGAACGCAGTTCAAAAGCGCTGGAGAAACTCAGCAGGTCTGGCAGCAACTACGGAGAGAGAAACAGAGGGCTGATGACTGCTTTGGAATGCTTAGGCCCTGTTCTGAAGGAGAGTCAGACCGGACTCGAAACATTATCTTTGGTTTTTTTTCTCTCTCTCTCTCTCTCTCTCTCCACACAGATGCTGCCAGACCTGCCGAGTTTCTCGAGCACATTCTGTTCCATTTAGGTCAGTTCCCCAGCTTCCAGGGGATATACCATTCAGCCACCGATAGGTTCTGGGGAAGCGATGGAGGGAAAGGTTTGTGGAGATGGATGGGAATGCGGAGCAATCGGATCATTCCCGATCTCACTGAATGGGAGAGCAGGTTAGAGGGGCCGAATGTCCTCCCTCCGTGTGCAGTTGAACATGACCAGCGCATTGAACAATAAAGTGTGCTCAAGCAGTTACAATTTCAGGGTGACTGGGAGGCAGAGGGAGTAGGGGTTGAAATTAGATCGCGACGGAGGGCAACGGGAAATAATTGGATCTGGGAATCCAGAGGCAACATTAAAGAGTGCGGTATTTCAGTCCCCGAAACCCCGTGGGTCCTGAGATGATTGGGAAACATTGACCAAATATTCTGCCCCTCAACTTCTTCAGCTTGGAACCGAATCCCAAACATTCAGGTCAGCCGAAGATCTACTCACGATTCTCACTCATTCCCAATGTCCCCTTCCATGTAATCCCGGAATGTTCCGGTTTGGGATTTGGTTCCCGGTAAATATGGTACACCTGACCTCAGAATGTAAGGTTATGAATTCAATGAACGCGTACCTCATGTGAATCGGTCTATTTATTTACTGATGTTATGAAATAACTGATTGCGCAGGAGTTTGTATTGGACTGAGAATTATAAACTCTCTCTCCCACTGTGCAGGTGTCAGGTCAGAAGAAAATAAGACTTGAAAAACATTTGAATCCTTTATTAAGTGTAAACACACACATGGAGGCTCAGTGGTTAGCACTGCTGCCTCACGGGACCAGGGGCCTGGGTTCGATTCCAACCTCGGGGCGACTGTCTGTGTTGAGTTTGCACATTCTCCCCGTGTCTGCGTGGGTTTCCTCCGGGTGCTCCGGTTTCCTCCACAGTCCAGGGATGTGCAGGTTAGGGTGGACTGGCCGTGCTAAATTACCCATAGTGCCCAGGGATGTGCAGGTTC
>NW_025209465.1:9309-13737 GCF_004010195.1 Chiloscyllium plagiosum
TGTGTGTGTGTGTTAGCGTGTCTGTGTGTGTTAGCGTGTCTGTGTTAGTGTGTGTGTTAGTGCATGTGTGTGTTAGTGTGTGTGTGTATGTTAGCGCACGTGTGTGTGTGTTAGCGTGTGTGTGTTAGTGTGATGCAAACATTAACCATTAAAGTGTTCCACTCAGGTGGACACACAAACACAGGCACGGTCTCTCCCTCACAAAGATATGCTCGCTCATGGTCAGAAACACAGCGAGACAGAGAGAGACATACAGAAAAATAGACACATTTGATGGAAATATAGAAATATAAGACAGACAGAGAGAGCTATATGTGGGACTAATATACAGCAGGAAAGTTCTGAGACCGAACCCAGCAATTATCCCCACGATCTGCCCAGTCCTCAGTGTTGGGCGGTTTAGGATCAGAGCATCTTAGATGTGAGTGTGGGATCTATGCTTAATTTTTTCAAACTGTACTGATGTTGCCAGTCTCTCTTCCTCTTCCTTATTTTTAAAGTCAGTGCTGTGCTAATATAAAACGATGAACAAGTCTAAGATGTCTGCCTGACTGCTTTGGATCAGGAATGCTTTCAGCAAGGGAGAGGGGGAGTCTGTCAAAAGCCATTTCCATTCATAGATCCTCGCAGAGGTAGGAAATGGAGACAGGTCTTTGAAGGAGATTAAATGCAAATCCCAGAACCTGTTTACAATGAATGCCTGAGACAATGTCACGTTCCAACAACGTCTGCCTTACTTTCCAGCTCCAAATATCTGAGAGACTCAAATCTACAAAACCTGAAACAGCCATCTCTCATTCTAAATACAAACTACCCCGAACCCCTCGATTAGATTCCAGTCTGTAACTCACTCCCGGGTATCTGTTATTCCATATACAACCCACCCCAAACTCCTCGATTAGATTCCAGTCTGTAACTCACTCTCAGGGATCTGTTATTCCATATACAACCCATCCAAAACCCCTCGATTAGATTCCTGTCTGTAACTCACTCCCGGTATCTGTTATTTTGTATATAACCTACCCCGAACCCCTCGATTAGATTTCTGTCTGTAACACACTCCTGGGTATCCACTGTTCTGTACGTAACCCATCCAAAACCCCTCGATTAGATTTCAGTCTGTAACTCACTCCCGGGTATCTGTTATTCTGTATGTAACCCACCCCGAACTCCTCGATTAGATTCCAGTCTGTAACTCACTCTCGGGTATCTGTTATTTGGTATAAAAACACCCCAAATACCTTGATTAGTTTACAGAACTGGACAATGTTTTACACCTACCAGCCTTCCCTTTCACCCTAACAGGAATATACTTTCTCTGGATTCTTGTTATCTCATTTCTGGAGGCTTCCCATTTTCCAGCCGTCCCTTTACCTGAGAACATCTGCCTCCAATCAGCTTTCGAACGTTCTTGCCTAATACTGTCAAAATTGACCTTCCTCAAATTCAAAACTTCAACTTTTAGATCTGGTCTATCCTTTTCCATCACTATTTTCAAACGAATAGAATTATGGTCGCTGGCCCCAAAGTGCTCCCCCACTGACACCTCAGTCACCTGCCCTGCCTTATTTTCCAAGAGTAGGTCAAGTTTTGCACCTTCTCTAGTAGGTACATCCACATACTGAATCAGAAAACTTCCTTTTATGCATTTAACAAATTCCCCTCCACCTAAACCTTTAACACTATGGCAGTCCCAGTCTATGTTTGGAAAGTTAAAATCCACTACCATACCCACCCTATTATTCTTACAGATAGCTGAGATCTCCTTACAAATTTGTTTCTTAATTTCAGAGTGTGTGTGTGTGTGTACGAGAGTGTGTGCCCATGGGCAGGAGATCAAGTGAGTGCATGTGAGAGAGAGAGAGACAGCGCATGCACGAGAGAAAGTGTGCGAGTACGCAAGAGAGAGAGCATGTGTGTGCGAGAGACAGTGTGCATGTGCGTGAGTGAGAGTGTCCGTGTGCACCCTCAAACCCCTGGAATAGATTCCAGTCTGTAACTCTCTCCTGGGTATCTGTTATTCAATATATAAACCACCCTGAAACCCTTGATTAGATTTCAATCTGTAACTCGCTTTTGAGCATGTTATTCCATTCATAAACCACCTCAAACCCCTCGATTAGATTCCAGTAATTCACTCCCGACTATCTGCTATTCAATATAAAAAACACCCGAACCCCTCGGTTAGATTGCAGTCTGCAACTCCCGCTTGAGAATCTGTTTGCACATAAATAAACCCACTGATTCATCGATTAGATTCCAGTCTGTAACTCACTCCCGGGTATCTGTTATTCAATATATAAACCATCCAGATCCCCTCAGTCACAGACAGTCACAGACTCATACAGTGCGGAAACAGACCCTTCAGCCCCACCAGTCCATGCTGAGAATAATCCCAACCTAAACCAGTCCCACCGGCCTGCTCCTGGCCCATATCCCTCTAACCTCTTCCTATCCATGTCCTTATCCAAATGTCTTTTAAATGCTGTAACTGTTCCCGTATCCAACTCTTCCTCTGGTGATTCACTCTACACACGAACCGCGCTCTCTGTAAAATAAAACTGCCCCTCATCTCCTTTTTAAATCTTTCCCGTCTCACCTTAAGACTATGCCCCCTAGTCTTGAAATCCCCCACCCTGGAGAAAACACACCTTCTCTGTACCCTTCGTGAGTTTATAACTCTCGATGAGGTCACCCCTCAACCTTGTATGCTCCAGTGTTAAAAATCCCAGCCTATTCGTAAAGGTCAAACCCTCCATGCCCTGCAACATCCTGGTAAATCTCTTCTGAACCTTCTCCAGTTTAATACTATCCTTCCTGTAACAGGGTGTCCGGAACTAGACACAGTTTTCCAGAGCAGGCCTCACCAATGTCCCGTAGGACCTCAGCGTGAGGTCCCAACTCCTGTACTCCAAGGTCCCAGTCACTCCTTGGGGAGATCTCTGGGGTAGTTTCCCGGGGATGAAGGGGTGCTGTAAAAATGTAGCTGCTGTGGTTGTGGAATGGGCGGGCCGATTCAAACACTGGCCCTGCCCAGGTTACAAGGTGGGGTGGGAGGGGGAGGGAACATAGGGAGGAGGGGGAGAGAGAGAGAGAGAGAGATAAACCCTCATCCCGGGGCCTGACATTTGAGGCTTCATCCCACGCCGCGAACTGGCTCGCTCCGAAAGTTTGCCGTCTGTGGGATCTTGCTGTGCACATGATGGCTCTCCCCACTTTAGCCAAGAGCTACCCGTGTGACACTGTGAAAGGGTTAACTGGCCAGTTTTGGAATAGCTCCGCCCACTGGGATTTAACTGGATAATCCCTCACCCACCCAAACCTCCCGTCAGGTTCGTTTGACAGGTCTTACGTCACCCATCGTAGCATTAGCAACTGGGCTTTGATTTTGTGATATTGAAGAATCCAACAGAGTACCCTCAATTAGATTCCAGTCTGTAACTCACTCCTGGGTAACTGTTATTCCATATATAAAACAGTCCAAACCCCTCAATCTATAACTTACTCGCGGTTCCCTGTTATTGTACATATATATCACCATGGGCCCCTCAATTAGATTCTCGTCTGTAACTCGCTCCCAGGTATCTGTTACTCTACATATAAACCACCCAGAGACCCTCCAAACAATTCCAGTCTATAACTCGCTTCTGGTCATGTGAAGTTCATATTCCCTACTCAATCTCCTGACAAGAACAGTCAATGTATCACTTGTCCTCCTATCTGCAGGCACTATCATCATGTTAACGTTCTGATGTTAACATACAAGATCAGCCAAACCTCCTGGACAATAACGTTTCAGAGTTTCTCACCATTTTAAACAAAACATTCTGCTTTCTCTATTCTTCCAGCAAATCACATTCCAGTACACTATATTCCACTGGCCAATGTTTTAAATAAAATTCACACAACACAGACAGCAATGGAGATGATATGATGGGACGTAGCAAACTCTGTTACGCTCAGTTTGCAGTGTAACAGTATCCGGTCAGAAACCTGCCCTCCCTCAGGGACAAAACCTTAATGGGTCTGGAAGTGTGGACTGGGCAGGGAACGGGGATTTTAATCCGTCACCGAGTTTGTCCGGAAATCTGTGCTGCACATGGACGTTTCTCCACGTTATATTCCATCTGCCAATGACTTGCCCACTCAGTGAAGCTGTCTATATCGGGTCACAGCCTCTTTGGTCGTCCCCACAGCTTTCTCTCCCACCCAGCGTGGGTCTTGTCAGAGACCCTGGAGACATCACATAGAAACATTGAAGGTAGGAGCAGCAGTAGGCCATTCGGCCCTTTGAGCGTGCTCTGTCATTCAATATGATCAACGCTGATCATCGAATTCAATTCCCTAATCCCATCCTCCCCCTCATGTTCCTTGGTTCATTTAAGACACAATAACCCAACCGTGATTGTGTAACTGAGAGAAAGAGAG
>NW_025209465.1:14028-15367 GCF_004010195.1 Chiloscyllium plagiosum
GGAGAGAGGGAGGGGGAGAGAGAGAGAGAGACAGAGAGTTGTGTCTGGGAGGGAGAGATATTGAGATGGCGTATGGGTGAGAGAGAGAGAGAGACATTGTGTATGAGAGAGTGATAGTGAGATTGTGTATGAGAGAGACGGACTGCCCCCTGACACTGAGGGGCTCCTGTATCACACACCAGACTGAAGTCAGATGCTGTGTTTGAGAGCAGGACATGGCCCATGGAATTGGGACATCTGTTCATGTGGGTGTTCGGAGCAGGATTCTAGCAGAGAATGACAACAGGGCAGAGAGTATTGAACAAAGGATGTTGTGTTGAATTAGTGGAAGAGTTCAGTTCCTGTTGAGAATGTATAGCCAGTGACGTATTGACCCTGTCATAGCACGGTCGAGAGTTCAGGACTGCGTCTTTGTTTGTGTCTGTGGGTGGGGGTGTGTGATGGAGACAGTTTAAACTGAGTTTAACTCTGCGTCTCTCATTTGGTATTGTCTGTCCTTCACAGTTTCCACTGCGACTTTATCCAGAATTGCACACAATATTCCAACAGCGGCCTAACCAATGTCCTGTCCAGCCGCAACATGACCTCCCGACTCCTGTCCTCAATACTCTGACCGATAAAGGGAAGCATCCCAAACTCATCCTTCACTATCCTATCTACCTGCAACTCCACATTCAAGGAGCTAGGAATTGAATTTATTGTCACGTGTACACAGTGGAAAGCTTTTGTCTTGTGAGCAATACAGACAGATCACAGAGTTAAGTAGCGTAGATGAGTAAATAATAGGTAAACAGCAGCAAAAACAAAAACACAGGTACAGGGGAATGTTAAGAGTTTGTGAGTCCATTCAGTATTCCAACAACAGTAGGGCAGAAACTGTTGTGAAACCGGGCTGGTGCGTGTGTTCAGGTTCCTGTACCTTCTCCCCGATGGTAGAGGTTGTAGAGAAACATTGCCAGGGTGGGATGGATCTTTGAGAATGCTGGCGGCCTTTCCTTGACAACGGGCCTGGGAGATGGAGTCTGTAGATGGGAGGTTGGCCTTTGTGATTGCCCGGGTGAGTTCACCGCTCTCTGTAACCGTCTCTGAACCCGCACTCCAAGGTCTCTTTGTTCAGCAACACTCCCTCGGACCTTACCATTAAGTGTATAAGTCCTGCTAAGATTTGTTTTCCCAAAATACAGCACCTCGCATTTATCTGAATTAAACTCCATCTGCCACTTCTCAGCTCATTGGCCCATCTGGTCCAGATCCTGTTGTAATCTGAGGTAACCCTCTTCGCTGTCCACTACACCTCCAATTTTGGTGTCATCTGCAAACTTACTAACTGTACCTCTTA
>NW_025209465.1:15430-16753 GCF_004010195.1 Chiloscyllium plagiosum
TAACAAATTCCTCTCCATCTAAACCTTTAACACTATGGCAGTCCCAGTCTATATTTGGAAAGTTAACATCCCGTACCATAACCACCCTCTTCAAAAAACTCAATCAAGTTTGTGAGACATGATTTCCCACGCACAAAGCCATGTGGACTATCCCTAATCAGTCCTTGCCTTTCCAAATACATGTACGTCCTGTTCGTCAGGATTCCCTCCAACAACTTGCCCAAGTCAGGCTCAGTGGCCTACAGTCCCCCGGATTTTCCTTACCACCTTGCTTCAATTAGCCTTCCTCCAATTTAGAACTTCAACTTTTAGATCTGATCTATCCTTTTCCATCACTATTTTAAATCTAATAGAATTATGGTCGCTGGCCCCAAAGTGCTCCCCCACTGACACCTCAGTCACCTGCCCTGCCTTATTTCCCAAGAGTAGGTCAAGTTTTGCACCTTCTCTGGTAGGTACATCCACATACTGAATCAGGAAACTTTCTTGCAAATACTTAACAAATTCCTCTCCATCTAAACCCTGAACACTATTGGTGGTCCCAGTCTACATTTGGAAAGTTAAAATCCTTACCCTAACTGCAGTATTATTCTTACAGACTGAGATCTCGTTACAAATTTGTTTCTCAATTTCCCTCTGACTATTGGGGGGGGGGGTTCTGTAGTACAGTCCTAATAAGGCAGATCATCCCTTTCTTATTTCTCAGTTCCACCCAAATAACTTCCCTGGATGTATTCCCAGGAATATCCTCCCCAAGTACACTTGTAATGCTATCCCTTATCAGAAACACCACTCTCCGTCCTCTCGTGCCCCTCTTTCTATCCTCCCTGTAGCATTTGTATGAAGCCTATTGATCCTATACTATTCCATTATCATCCATGTTTATCTAATTACCATTCAAATGCCCTTAAAGTTGGCGAGTCTATTGCTGTTGTAGGCAGGGCGTTCCAAGCCCCATTACTCTCTGACTAAAGAACCTACCTCTGACATCTGTCCTATATCCATCACCCCAAAATTTAAAGCTATGTCCCCTTGTATTGGTCATCACCATCTGAGGGAAAAGGCTCTCCCTATCTAACCCTCTGATTATCTTATATGTCTCAATTAACTCACCTCTCAACCTTCACCATAATGAAAACAGCCTCAAGTCCCTCAGCCTTTCCTCATAAGACCTTTCGTCCAGACCACCACTCACCCTCCTGGGAAATCTCCTCTGAACCCTTTCCAAAGCTTCCGCATCCTTCGTATAATGAGGTGACCAGAACTGTACGCAATACTCCAAGTGCAGCCGCACCAGAGTGGGGGGGTGAAAGGAATCGTGGG
>NW_025209466.1:0-3938 GCF_004010195.1 Chiloscyllium plagiosum
CCCCTTAGGTCCCTTTTAAACCTTGCCCCTCTCACCTTAAACCTACGCCCTGTAATTTTGGACTCCCCCCACTCCAGGGAAAAAATCTTGGTTATTCACCTTATCCATGACCCTCATGATTTTATAAACCTCTATGAAACATCAGCCTCCTCATGATTTTGTCAACCTCTATAAAACATTAGCCTTTTACACTCCAGGGAAAATAGCCCCACCCTATTCAGACTCTCCCTATAGCCCAAACCCACCAATCCCAGCAACATTCTTGTAAATCCTTTCTGAACCCTTTCAGGTTTCACAACATCCTTCCTAATAGCAGGGAGACCGAATTACATATAGTATTCCAAAAGTGGCCTAACCAATGTTCTGTACAACCACAACATGACCTCCGAACTCCTTTACTCAATGTACTGACCAACAAAGGCAAACACACCAAATGCCAGCACACCAAATGCCTTCTTTACTATCCTGTCTACCTGTGACTCCATTATCAAAGGAAAATATGAATCTGCACTCCAAGGTCTCTTTGTTCAGCAACACACCCCAGGACCTTACCAATAAGGTGTTTAAGTCATGACCTGATTTGCCTTTCCAAAATGCAACACCTCACATTTATCTAAATTAAACTCCATCTGCCACTCCTCAGCCCATTGGCCCATCTGATCAAGATCCCATTGTCTTCTGAGGCAACCTTCTTCACTGTCCACTACACCTCCAATTTTGGTGTCATCTGCAAACTTACTAAGCATACCTCATATGTTCACATCCAAATCATTTATATAATTGACGAAAAGCAGTGGACCCTTGTGGCACTCTACTGGTCACAGGCCTCCAGTCTGAAAAGCAGCCCTCCACCACCACCCTCTGTCTTCTACCTTTAAGCCAGTTCTGCATCCAGATGGCTAGTTCTCCTTGTATTGCATGTGATCATACCTTCTAACCAGTCTCCCATGAGGAACCTTGTCAAACGCCTTACTGAAGTCCATACAGATCACATCCACCGTTCTGCCCTCAATCCTTTTTGTTACTTCAAAAAAAAATTCAGTTGTGTTAGTGAGACATGATTTCTCATGCACAAAGCCATGTTGACTATCTCTAATCAGTCCTTGCCTTTCCAAATATATGTAAATCCTGTCCCTCAGGGTTCCCTCCAACAACTTGTTGACCACTGATGTTAAGCTCACCAGTCTATAGTTCACTGGCTTTTTTCTTACCACCTTTCTTAAATAGTGGCACCAAGTCAGCCAACCTCCAGTCTTCTGGCACCTCACCTGTGGCTATCGATGAAACAAATATCTCAGCAAGGGGCCCAGCAATCACTTCCCTAGCTTCCCACAAAGTTCTAGGGTACACCAGATCAGATCCTGTGAATTTACCCAGCTTTACACATTTTAAGACGTCCAGCACGTCCTCCTCAGTAATGTGGACATTTTTCAAAATGTCACTATTTATTTCACTACATTCTATATCTTCCATATCCATCTCCACAGTAAATGCTGATGCAAGACACTCATTTAGTATCCCATCTCCTACGGTTCCACACATAGACAACCTTGCTGATCTTTGAGGGGCCCTACTCTCTCCCTAGTTACCTTTTTGTCTACAATTTATTTGTAGAATCCCTTTGGATTCTTCTTAACCCTATTTGCCAAAGCTATCTTATGTCCCCTTCGTGCCCTCCTGATCTCCCTCTTATGTATACCGTACTGCCTTTGTACTCCTCCAGGGATTCACTCAAAATGAGCTGAGTATATGTTCTTATTCTTGACCAAAGCCTCAATTTCTTCCGTCATCCTGCATTCTCTATACCTACCAGCTTTGCCCTTCACCCTAACAAGAACATGCTGTCTCTAGACTTTCATTATTGTATTTCTGAAGGCTTCCCATTTTCCAGCCGCCTCTTTACCTGCAAACATCTGACCCTAATCAACTTTTGAAAATTCTTGCTTAATACTGTCAAATGGCCTTCCTTCAATTTAGAGCTTTAACTTTTAGATCGGGTCTGTTTCCATGTAGAGAATGTCGGATGACTACAACAAGTAGAATGCCTATACTAGATTCTTGGACACTCTTGGTCCAGACACTTCATGGACACCATAGAGCCAGAAACACCCTTTTTTTTGTCTTATATACATGCCAGTGATGGGCTTTTGGGCAGCACTTTAATTACTGATAGGATTACATCAGCAAACCTCTCACTTGTCCCCCGGTGGCAATTTTTCACATTAAACACAGTCAGCGTTGGCAATCTACTTATACAGGAGGAGGGACACTCTGGATTTGAGGTTGCAAACAGATTAGCCATGAACCACTGAATGGTGGAATAGGCTCAAAAAAGGACAGAATGGCTGACTAGTGCTCCTAAGTAGTTGATTCCGAGACAGGGGTCCTGAATCTAAATAATGGAAACTAAGATGATATGGGCTGCAAGCCATCTATGATAAATTGGGCAATATTACTTAAAGGGATGATAATCACATAGGGAATGGCAAACACTTAGACAGTGCATGGAGGAACTGCAATAATTGTTCATTCTGTTTGGTACACAAAATGGGGAAGGTGAACTTACCATGACTAACAAAGGGAAATTAACAACAGTATTAGATGCAAGGAAGGGCCATACAAATTGGCGAAAAAAAGACCAGCAGACGTCAGAATTGGAAACAGTTTAGATTTCAAAGGAGGTCAGTGGGTTTGATTGGGATGAGGGGGTGTGGGGGAATAGAGTATGAGATTAACTTTGTGGGGAATATACAAACTGATAAAATATTCTATTGGTATGTGAAGAGAAAAGATTGAGTGAAGACAAAAGTAGGGGAACAAAGAGATGCAGATCAATTAGATACATATTTTGGTTCTGTCTTTAAAAACAATGATACAAGTAATGTCTCAAAAATTTTGGGATACATGGGATTTAGTACAGAGAGAGAGGACAGAGAGAGAGAGGGGACACAGAGAGGGAGACAGAGAGAGGGGGAAACAGAGAGGGTGATACAGAGAGGGGGGACACTGTTATTTTATAGATCTACAACTCTATCCTGTTCCTGTTTTCTCCTCCTCATCTTCAATCGCTCTGAAGGGCTCAGAGCAATTGCATAGTTCCTGGAAAGTAGAGTTTCAGGGGGATCAGGTGCTGATGGTGGCATTGGGACGCTGACCTTTATTGGTCTGTGCACTGATCAATAAAGGGACCCGGGTTTGATTCCACTCTGTGTGGTGATTGCATTTCTTCCTCTGTGTGTCTCCGTGGTGTTCCTCTGGGTGCTGTGGTTTCCTCCCACAATCCAAAGCCGTGCGAGTTAGGGGGATTAGCTATGGAAAAAATTCTTGGTTACATAGTTCAGGTGGTATGCTCTTCCGATGTTTGTTATGGCATCATGGGCCGAATGGCCTGCTTCCAAACTGTACGGATTATGTCACTGAGTACCGGAGTTAGGAGATCATGCTGTGGCTGTGTAGGGTATTGGTGAGGCCAGTTTCAGAATACTGCATTCAGTTGTAGTTTCCCTGATTTGGGAAAGATGTTTCCATGATAGGACACAACCTCATAATGGTAGGTTCCTGGGAAGTGCTGACGAAAAAATAGACCATGGAGTGTGGGTTGTTAGATCTTTGGAAGTGGGGTTGAATGTAGACAGGGTCGAGTTTAGAGTGGTGTTGGAAAAGCACAGCAGGTTAGGTAGCATCCAAGGAGCAGGGCAATCCACGTTTTGGTCAAAAGACCTTCATAAAGAATAGGGGTAGGGTGCCTGCAGAGTGGAGGGATAAATGAGAGGGGGTGGGGGTGCGGAGAAAGTAGCATAGAGTACAATAGGTGAATGGGGTGGGGATGTAGATTCATAGGCCAGAGAGGAGGGTGGGGGAAGGTAGCAAAGAGTACAATAGGAGAATGGGGGGTGGGGATGGATGTAGTAGGTCAGAGAGGAGGGTGGAGTAGATAG
>NW_025209466.1:5372-14350 GCF_004010195.1 Chiloscyllium plagiosum
TATAATCCAGGTAGCTGTGGGAGTCGGTGGGTTTGTAAAATGTGTCCGTGTCAAGTCGGTCGTCATTTTTGGAGATGGAGATGTCCAGGAAGGGAAAGGTGGTGTTAGAGATGGTCCAGGTGAATTTAAGATCGGATGGCAATGTGTTGGTGAAGTTGATTAACTGCTCAACATCCTCGCGGGAGCAGGAGGTGGTGCCAATGCAGTCATCAATGTAACGGAGGAAGAGGTGGGTAGTGGTGCCGGTGTAATTACGGAAGATTGACTGTTCTACGGAGCCAACAAAGACAGGCATAGCTGGGGCCCATAGGTGTGCAAATGTCTACCCTTTTGTCTGGAGGAAGTGGGAGGAATCAAAGGAGAAATTGTTAAGGGTGAGGACCAGTTCAACCAAACGAAAGAGTGTCGGTGGAAGGGTACTGTTGGTGACGTCGGGAGAGGAAGAAATGGAGGGCTTGGAGGCCCTTGTCGTGGCGGATGTAGGTGTAGATGGATTGGATTTCCATGGTGAAGATGAGGCATTGGGAGCCAGGGAAACAGACGTCTTGGAGGTAGACTAGGGCGTGGGTGGTATCCCGAACATATATGGCAAGTTCCAGGAATAGGGGGTGAGGACAGTGTCAAGGTAGGTGGAGATGAGTTCGGCGGGGCAATAGCATGCTGAGACAATGGGTCATCCAGGGTGGTCAGGCTTGTGGATCTTGGCAAGGAGGTAGAACCGGGCAGTGCGGTCTTCCCGAACTATGAGGTTGGAAGATGTGGGTGGGAGATTTCCTGATGTGATGAGGTTTTGTATCGGCTTGGATTTGATGGTTTGGTGATGGAGGGTGGGGTCATGGTCGAGGGGTCCGTAGGAGGAGGTGTCTTCGAGTTGGCCCCTGGCTTCAGCGGTGTAGCGGTCATTGCGCCAGACTATCACTGCACCTCCTTTATCTGCTGGTTTGATAGTGAGGTTGGGATTGGAGCAGAGGGAGTGGGGGATTGCGTGTTGTGAGGGTGAGAAGTTGGAGTTGGGGAGGGGGATAGACAGGTTGAGGTGGTTAATGTCCTAGCTGCAGTTGGAAATGAAGAGGCCGAGGGCGGGTAATAGGCCAACATGGAGTGTCCAGGTAAATGGAGTGTGCTGGAGACAGGCGAAGGGGTCCACGGAAGGTGGGTGGGCGGGAGTCCTGATTGTAAAAGTAAGCTCAGAGACGGCGGAAGAAGTGTTCGACGTCTCGGCTTGTAATAAATTCATTGATGCGTGGACGGAGGGGGAAAAAGGTGAGGATGTATACAGGTCAGTGAGGTGGTGTTTGGTATGCTAGCTGTTACTGGGCAGTGTATTGTGTATAAGAGTTGGGAGATCATGTTTCAGCTGTACAGTGTATTAGCTAGGCCACTTTTGGAATTCCCAGACTGCTTTCACTTCCAATCTCCCAGCTATCGGATGGATGTTGGGAAACGTGAATGAGTTCAGAAAAGATTTACAACGGTGTTGCCAGGATTGGAACATTTGAACCATAGGGAGGGGCTGAGGATATTTTCCCTGGAGCAGTGGATGCTGTGGAATAGCATTACAGAACTTTATAAAATTGTGAGGAGCAATGACAGGGTGACTCGTCACAGTTTCTTTATTCCCAGGGTAGGGGAGTCCAAAAGCAGAGGGCATAGGTTTAACGTGAGAGGAGAAAGACTTCAAGGGGACCGTAGGGACAACTTGCGCCACACAGACAAAGGTTGGTGCATGTATAGAATGGGCTGGTTGGCATGGACGAGTAGGACTGAAGGGTCTGTTTCCATTCTATATATCTCTGAGTCTGTTTTGCTGAACTTGAAGAGTTTCAGAAAATATCTACAACGTTGTTGTTAGGATTATGGAGTTAAAGGGAGAGGTTGACTAGGGTGGGGCTTTTTTAAAGATTAGATTACTTACAGTGTGGAAGTACGCCCTTCGGTCCAAGACGTCAACCTCTAACCCTACAGACAATTTACCATGGCCAATTCACTTAACCTGCACATTTCTGGACTGTGGGAGGATACCGGAGCACACAGAGTAAACACACACAGTCACGGGGAGATAGTGCAAACTTCACACAGTTTGTTGCCTGAGGCGGGAATTGAACCCGGGTTTCTAGCGCTGTGAGGCAGCAGAACCAACAACTGTGGCAACATGTGGTGCTTCAGAGACTGCAGGATTACCTTATAGAGGAGCTTAACCTTCTCCTTGTCTCACATCGCTCTGTTTACACCCAACTCCAAAACACTCTCATTGAGTCAAGCAGCACTCACAGTGCTGCCCTGTCATTTCCATCGTCTGTTCACACCGACACTGCCCTCAGCCTCCTGTATAGCAGGTCAGGCAGCATCGGAGGAGCCGCAAAGTTGACATTTTGGCTCAGGACCCTTTGTCAGTCCTGATGAATAGTCTTGACCCGAAACGTTGACTTTCCAACCCCATCGTATTCATGCTGGTCATCTAGCATCTATTTATTCGAGTTCCACGTTCTGGCACTCAGCATGTAATCGATATTGTAGTGACTAGTGTGATCATCTCAGTACTTCTTCAAGGGTTTAATGTTTCCTGCAAATGGCACCATTTCAGATGCTGTCAGACCTGCTGATGATCTCCAGCAAATTTCATATTTATTGTGGATTTCCACCATTTTGCTGAAGCACTGAGAGAAAGAGAGCTGTTGAGCTCCATATTTTGTTGACTCTGATTCCTGGGATGTCAGGACTGATGGATGAAGAGGGACTCAATTCTTGTTTAATCCTCCCTCCCTTTGGCTTTCTGAGCTGGTGACTACATCACTGATATCCTAACTCCCATTCCCTGACTTGAATCTGACCCACCTAAGCCTACACTTTAGTTCACATCCCCCTGCCAGACTAGTTAAAACCTCACCAATGGGACTGGCACCAGGAGATTTCTCCCAGCCCTACCCAGGGGTAGCCGGTCAGGCTTGTACAGGTGCCACCTAATACAGAAACTGTCCCAATGCCTGCAGATTCTGGACCCTTCTCTGGTACACCATTTCTCTAGCCACACATCCAGTTGATCCACCCTCTTGTCCCTGCTCTCAACAGCACGTGACTATTAAATCCTCTGTCACGATAGCCCTGCCACTCTCATTCCTCCTGTTCTGTGCAGCAGAGTTCTCTGTGGTGTCATGACCCTGGCAGGTGCTGATTTCCCGAGAGGCCACCCTACCCATTCCTGCCCTCTACAGAATCCCAAGCGGTGTACAGTATCTGTTTGAGAGGGGCATAACCACTGGGGACTCCTGCACTCCCTTCCTGAGCCTTTTACTTGATCTGATGGTCACCCATTCCCTTTCTGCCTGTGTAACCCTCACCTGAAGTGTGACTAACTCACCAAAAGTGCTGTCCATAACATTATCAGTATCGAAGATGCTCCATAGTGAGGCCACTCACAGCTCCATCTCTGACAAGCAGTTTCCCAGTAGCTGCAGATGTACACACTTCCGGCGCACATAGCCGTCAGGGTTAACTGGAAGCGTCCCTTATTTCCCACATAGTGCCAGTGGAGCACGCCACTGGTCTGGGGGCTGCTGTCACAACATCTCTCTTGATTCAGCTAGTTACTCCCTTTAAGAGAATTCAAATGAGCTGTTAATCTTCCTTAACTTCAAACATTTCCATTATAATCAAAAGCCCCGATCTTTACTTACGCTGATTTGTTACATTTTAAAAACAGTTCGAAAATGCTCCGTAGCATCGCTTACAAACTGGCTGCTCCCATTGGGACAATGTGAATTTCTCAATGGCCTGAACTAAAACTGAGTTTCAGCTTCACTTTCTCCTTGTCTCAAATCACTCTGTTTACACCCAAGTGCAAAACACTGTCATTGAGTCAAGCAGCACTCACAGTGCAGCCCTGTCATTTCCATCGTCTACTCACACCTACACTGCCCTCAGCCTCCTGTAGTGCTGCAATGCATATCAATCGGAGCTCAGGAAAATCATCTCATCTTTCAATTCTGCCGTTTGTATCCCCAGAGTCAACATGTCGCAGTTTCTAAATGAATGGACAGTTGTCAGAATCTGGAACATTCCACCTGAAAAGGTGCTGGAATTTGAGTCCAGAAGGAATTTTAATGGGTAGTTTTCAGGGATTTGAAAATAAGGGGTTTACAGGTTAACATCATGAAGTGAGTGGCTGGGTCTAAATCTGAAAGTTCCTACAAAGAGACGAGGTGTAATTTGGATAACTCTGTGCTCCCTCTCAGGGCAATATATCCTTCCTCAACTGCAGGGCCCAGAACAGAACACATACCCCAAGGTGATCCAACCAGGAACATGAACAACATTTTGCTATTTGCTTGACAAACAAATATGAGATACTTTCCCAGAGACAGAACAGACAAACCTTTCTCTTTCCACAGCTAAAAGACAATAATATTCAGATCCTGATGACTCCGCTGACTGTAGAAACTTGCATTTGAGATCTCGGACTCAATTATTCTCAATTAATATTCTATAAATAGAATTCACAAAAGAAAGCTCAGTCAGTGCACGGTGAATGGTAAAGACAAATATTTCTCTGGTATGTGTTTGATGTGTAATGCTCCTCTTCAAATCGCCCCCCCCCCACCCAGGAAGAGGACATGCGCATGTGCCTCGCTCTACCTTGTCCCCAGTAATGACGGTGACCATAACTCAGAACATATCACTGCCTGAATGCCACAGACATTTTCCAATTTGCTGAAAATGTGGGACCAAAAGTTTCTGATTCAGGAATAATGACCTGCACAGCGTGTAATTAAACACTCCCAATCTAAACTGAATTATTTCATCCGGTTTCCGCTGCCACTCTCCCTTTTCCCGTTTTCGCCTCCTGCACACACTAAGGGTCATTCCGGATCCAGTGATCCTTCCTCAGAACCGATGGCAACTGGGAAAGTTCGAATCCCGACAGTGTGGAAACAGGACCTTCGGTCCAACAAGCCCACACACACCCTGTGAAGAGCATCCCACCCAAACCCATTCCCTGACCCTATTACTCCACATTTCCCCTGACGAATGCACGTATCTACACAACCCGGAACACGATGGGAAATTTAGATTGGCAAATTCACCTATTCTGCATATCTTTGGACTGCAGCAGATAGGTGTTAAAGAGTGAATGATAGGTGGGGACAGACACAACGGAACATTTGGAAAAACAAAGGAGTGGATAACAATCTGGCTGGGAGGGTGCATAGCTGTTAATAGAGGGGACATTAATGTGTCAGTCAGCATCTCAGTGGAGGTGGTGGAAATGGTGGCTGATGATCTCCGTTCTGCTGCAAAAAATACCCTGAGCTTCCAGTTTCCTGCTACTTTAACACACGAGCCTGTTCCCTGGCCAACATCTCTGTCTCATGCTGACTGCAGTGTTCTAGTTAAGCTTGATGCAATCTGGCAGAACACCTGAGAACATACCAAATGGCCTCCTATTTCAAAGTCTGCAATTTGTCCTCCCATGTGGTCAACAATACACTCCAGTGTATCTCCTCGACTTCCCACAACTCTTCCTTTGAACTACACCTCTCCAACCCCAACAAGGATAGTACCCTCAGTCCTCCCCTTCCACCCAAATACAACTCATTGTCCTCTGCCATTTCCACCACCTACAATCAGACTTCACCACAAGAGATATATTTCCCTCCCCATCCCTTTCAGCATTCTGCAGAGACCATTCCCTCTGCGACTTCATCGTTAGATCCAAGCTCCCGACCAACCCACCTCCTGCTCCTGGCACCTTCGCTTGCCACTGCAAGAGTTGTACAACATGTGCCCACACCTCCCCACTCACCTCCATCCAAGGCACCAAAGGATTCTTCCACATCGAGCGGAGACATTCCTGAACATCCAAACACTTCACCTATTGTGTCCTTTGCTCTCTCCCCTGCACTAAGGAGACAGGACGCAAACTTGAAGAATATTTCAAGGAACCTTTCTGGGACACATGCATCAACCAACCCGAGTGACGTGTGGTCAACCACTTCAACTCCCCCATCCATTCCACCAAGGACATGCAAGTCCTGGGCCACCTCCAATGCCAAATCCGAGCCACCCGACGTCTGGAGGATAAAGCACCTCATCTTCCACCTTGGGACCATTCAACCACACGGCATCAAAGTTTCCTCATCTCCCCTCCCCCACTTTATCCCAGATCCAACCCTCCAACTTGGCACTGGCCTCCTGAATTGTCCCACCTGTACATCTTCCTTCCCAATTTTCAAGTCCACCCTCTCACCATTAGCCCCCACCTGCATCTACTTATTCCCTTGCCAGCTACCTTTGCCCCCAACTCCACACATTCCTTCTACTTATCTCTCAGCCCTCTTCTCCATCCCCCACAATCCTGATGAAGGGCGTATGCCTAAAACATCAATTCTCCTGCTCCTTGGATGCTGCCTCACCTGCTGTGCTTTTCCAGCACCACACTTTAATGCAAGCTGGAAGAAGAACACCTCATCACTCACTTGGGGACCCTGAAACCCTCTGGTGTCAATATCAAATTCAATAATTTTAGGTCCTGAACTCTCTCACGTCCTAGCGCCTTAGCCCTCACCCACAGACCAGTCCTTGTTATTAAATAGCCTGCCAATACCCACTACATATGGTTAGCCACTAACAGTCCCCATAAACAGCTATTCACCATCCCCCAGCCAAATCGTTATCCATTCCTTTTGTTCAACTGCTCCCATCTCTTCCATTGGACTCTATCCCCACCTATCATTTACTCCTTAACCCCTACCTTCTGCATATAAACTGACAATTGTTTCTCAGTTACATCAGTTCTCAGGAAGGGTCATAGGAACCAAAATGTTAACTGTGATTTCATTCACAGATGCTGCCAGACCTGCATTGCTTTACCAGTACCTTTTGGTTGCTGTATGATTTACAGCATCTGCAGTTCTTTTGATTCTAATTTTCCCAGAAATTCTAATTCAGTTCGAGCAGCCTACGCTGTATGTTTATTAATCCTCCCACTCCCTTCACACTCACTGAGTTCCCCCTCACAGTGACACTGCGCCTGCACAGCGAGGCATGTATTGGCCTGCTGGACCCACCTCCTCATTCACTCCCATTGGCTAGACGATCACGCCAACACTCCTATTGGTCTGAAGCTGCCGTCAATCAGCCGGGCCCCATTGTGACATGGTGTTGGGCTCTGCCCAGGAGCATTGGAGGATGAGGGTGGCCTCATAGAGGTTTATAAAATCATGAGGAACATGAATGGGATAAATAGACAAGGTATTTTCCCTGACGTGGGGTGTGGGTGTGGTGGGGTGGGGGTGGGGGTGGGAAAGAGTCCAGAACGAGAGAGAATAGGTTTAAGATGTGAGCGTAAAGATTTAAAAGGGACCAGAGGGTCAACTTTTTTCACACTGAGATTGGTGCGTGTATGGAATGTTCGGTCAGGGGAAATGGTGGAGGCTGGTACAATTATGCCATTTGGTATCAGGATTGGTATATTAATAGGAAGGGTGGAGAAGAATATGTGCCAAGTGTTGGAAAATGGGACCAGATTAGTGTAGGATAATTGGTCAGCATGGACGAGTTTAACCAAACC
Source organism: Chiloscyllium plagiosum (assembly GCF_004010195.1). NCBI lineage: Eukaryota > Metazoa > Chordata > Chondrichthyes > Orectolobiformes > Hemiscylliidae > Chiloscyllium > Chiloscyllium plagiosum. Next base: position 12,940 of record NW_025209466.1, read on the forward strand.
GTTTGTTTTCGTGCTGTACATCTGTATGCATCTGCCCTGGGAGGAGCTTCAACATTCAAAGTGAATCGGACAGTATCACAGAGCGCGGGGTCTGGGGGCTATTCAGCCCATTGAGGCTGTACTCTCTCCCTCTGGAGATGGCGCCAGTCAGTCCCAACTCACCTCCCATTTGCCTGTGGCCCTCCAAAGTCTTCCTTAAAAACGTTAAATTCCAAATTTGCTTTGACAATAACTATGGAATATGCATCCAGCCTCAGTTCAAACTGTTCCAAATGCTCAGAACTTAGTGAGTAAACTAACCTTTACATTTTTATATTGCATTATTTGCCAGTTACCTGAAAGTAGTTACTAAAAATTATGACGTTAATACTTTCTCAGTCTGTCTCTCTCTGCAAATTAAATATCCTGGAAACATATCTGCTCCTGGTTGAAATCACTGCTTAACCTTCTCAGCTCCAAGAAGAATTGTCTGACCTTCTGCTGCCTCTTCATAAAAGAGAAACCAATCTTAATTTTAATTTATTAGTATCATAGAGATGTACAGCACAGAAACAGACCCTTCGGTCCAACCTGTCCATGCCGATCAGATATCCTAAATTAATCTCGTCCCATATGCCAGCACTTGGCCCATATCCTTCCAAACCTTTGTTAATCACATACAACATTTCAAAGTCATAATTGGGTAATTATACCAGCCTCTACATTTTCTCTGGCAGCTCATTCCCTTCACATATCACGTTCAGCTTGAAAATATTGCCTCTTAAATCTCTTTTACATCTTTTCCCTCACACATTAAGCCTGTGCCCCCTAGTTTTGGACTCACCTAACCAGGGAATAAGACCCTGCCTGTTTACCCTATCCATGCCCCTCACGATTGTATCAACCACTAACGTCATCTCTCAGCATCGGATGCTCCAGAGACAACAGCCCCAGCCTATTCAGCCTCTGTCTATATAGCTCAAAATCTCAACTCTGGCAACATCTTTGTACATCTTTTCTGAACCCTCTCAAGTTTTACAATATCCATCCTTCAGCAGGGAGACCAGGACTGAAAGCAGAATTCCAGAAGTGGCAGAATCAATGTCCTATACAACCACAAAATGATGTCACAACTCCTATACTCAATGCAATGACCAATAAAGGCAAGTACACCAAACACCTTATTCACTACGCTGCCTATCTCTGATTCCACTTTCAAGGAACTATGAACCTGCACTCCAAGGTCTCTTTGTTCAGTAACACTCCCGAGGGCCTTCCCATACAGTGCATAAGTCACGCCCTGATTTGTTTTTCCAAAATGCAGAACCTCACATTTATCTGAATTAAACTCCATCTGCCACTCCTCAGCCCATTTGATTGAAGTCCCATTGTACTTTGAGGTAACCTTCTTCGCCATCCACTGCATCTCCAA
>NW_025209466.1:16326-16755 GCF_004010195.1 Chiloscyllium plagiosum
GTATATTCTTATGTTCCCACTTTCCAGCCGTTCCTTTACCTGGGAATAGCAAAGAAATATTGAAAGTTCTCGCCTTGTGCCGTCAAAATTCGCCTTTGTACAACTTAAAACACCAACTTTTAGGTCTGGTCTATATTTTCTGTAACTGTTTTAAATCTAGTAGAATTATCAGAGAATCCTGACAGTGTGGAAGTAGACCATTCGACCCATCACATCTACAATGACTCTGACAGCCTCCCACCTTACCCCTGTAACACTGCATTTCCCATGGCTCATCGACCGAACCTGCACATCCCTGAACACTATTGGCAATTCAGCCTGGATAATCCACCCACCCGGCACACTCCTGAACACGATGGACAATTCAGCCTGGATAATCCACCCAACCTGCACATACCTGAACACTGTGGGTAATTCAGCCTGGATAAT
>NW_025209467.1:0-2504 GCF_004010195.1 Chiloscyllium plagiosum
CTCACTGTGATTTCTCACTACTCACACTCACTGAGATTTCTCACTGCTCACACTCACTGTGATATCTCACTGCTCACACTCAATGTCTTTTCACACTGCACACATTCACTGTGATTTCACACTGCTCACACTCACTGTGATTTCTCACTGCTCACACTCAGTGTGATATCTCACTGATCACACTCACTGTCATTTCACACTGTTCACACTCACTTTGATTTCTCACTGCACTCAGTGTGATTTCTCACTGCTCATGCTCACTGTGATTTCTCACTACTCACACTCACTGTGATTTCTCACTGCTCACACTCACTGTGATATCTCACTGCTCACACTCACTGTCTTTTCACACTGCTCACATTCATTGTGATTTCAGACTGCTCACACTCACTGTGATTTCTGGCCGCTCACACTCACTGTGATTTCACATCGCTCACACTCACTGTGATTTCTGGCCGCTCACACTCACTGTGATTTCACATCGCTCACATTCACTGTGATTTCTGGCTGCTCACACTCACTGTGATTTCACACTGCTCACACTCACTGTGATTTCCGGCCGCTCACACTCACTGTGATTTCATATCGCTCACACTCACTGTTATTTCACACTGCTCACACACTCACTGTGATTTCTCACTGCTCACAACCACTGTCATTTTACACTGTTTACACTCACTGTGATGTCATACTGCACACATTTGCTGTGATTTCTCCCTGCTGACACTCGCTGTGATTTCTCACTGCTCGCACTCACTGTGATTTCTTACTGCTCACAATCAGTGTGATTACACACTGCACACAATCACTGTGGTTCCTCTCTGCTCACACTCACTGTGATTTCACACTGCTCACACACTCACTGTGAGTTCTCTCTGCTCACACTCACTTTGATTTCGCACTGCTCACACTCACTCTGATTTCTCACTGCAAACACTCAGTGTGATTTCTCACTGCTCACCCTCACTTTGATTTCTCACTGCTCACACTCACTGTGATTTCTCTCTGCTTACACCCACTGTGATTTCATACTGCACACTCTCACTGTGATTTCACACTGCTCACACTCGCAGTGATTTCACACTGTTCACAATCACTGTCATTTCAGACTGCTCACACTCACTGTGATTTCTCACTGCTCACACACTCACTGTGATTTCACACTGCACACACTGACTGTGATTTCTCTCTGCTCACACTCACTGTGGATTTCACACTTCTCACACTCACTTTGGGGATTTCACACTGCACACACTCACTGTGATTTCTCACTGGTCACACTCAGTGTGATATCTCAGTGCTCACACTCACTGTCATTTCACAAAGTTCACACTCACTGTGATTTTACACTGCTCACAATCACTGTCATTTCACACTACTCACACTGACTGTGATTTCTCACTGCACACACTCATTGTGATTTTTCACTGCACACACTTATTGTGATCTTACACTTCTCACACTCACTGGCATTGCACACTGCTCACAATCATTGTCATTTCACACTTCTCACACTCACAGTGATTGCACACTGCTCACACCCACTGTGATTTCACACTACTCAGACTGACGGTGATTTCTCACTGCACACACTCATTGTGATTTCTCACTGCACACACTCACTGTGATTTCTCACTGCTCACACTCGCTGTGATTTCTACTGCTCACACTCACTGTGATTTCACACTGCTCACACTCACTGTGATTTCTCTCTGCTCACACTCACTATGATTACACACTGCACACACTCACTATGATTTCACACTGCTCACACCATCACTGTGATTTCACACTTCTCACACTCACTGTCATTGCACACTGCTCACACTCAGTGTGATTTCACACTGTTCACACTGACTGTGATTTCTCACTGCTCACACTCACTGTGATTTCACACTGCACACACTCAGTGTGATTTCTCACTGCTCACACTCACTGTGATATCTTACTGCTCATACTCAGTGTGATTTCTCACTGCACACGCTCACTGTCATTTCACACTGCACACACTTACTGTGATTTCTCACTGCTCACAACCATTGTGATTTTTCACTGCTCACACTCACTGTCATTTCACACTGTTCACACTCACTGTGATTTCATACTGCTTACATTCACTGTGATCTCTCTCTGCTCACAACCACTGTCATTTCACACAGTTCACACCCACCGTGATTTCACACAGCTCACACTTACTGTGATTTCTTTCTGCTCACACTGTGCTTTCACACCACTCACACTCACTGTGATGTCACAATTCTCACACTCACTGTAATTTCTCTCTGCACACACTCGCTTTGATTTCACACTGCTCACACCCACTGTGATTTCTTACTGCTCATACTCACTGTGATTACACACTGCACACACTCACTGTGATTTCTCTCTGCTCACACTCACTGTGATTTCTCACTGCTCACACCCACTGTGATTTCTTACTGCTCATACTCACTGTGATTACACACTGCACACACTCACTGTGATTACACACTGCTCACACCCAC
>NW_025209467.1:4170-9097 GCF_004010195.1 Chiloscyllium plagiosum
GCCTAACCAATGTCCTGTACAGCCGCAACATGACCTCCCAACTCCTGTACTCAATACTCTGACCAATAAAGGAAAGCATACCAAACGCCTTCTTCACTATCCTATCTACCTGCGACTCCACTCTCAAGGAGCTATGAAGCTGCACTCCAAGGCCTCTTTGTTCAGCAACACTCCCTAGGACCTTACCATTAAGTGTATAAGTCCTGCTAATACTTACTTTCCCAGTCTGGTGGATCTCAGCTTACTACGCTAGTCTCAGTATCCGATCCAACGGTGAATCTAAGGAGAGTCTCTGGATCCAGCGCTCTCGGGATCAGGCTTCTGAAAGATCCTGAAGCAATTGTAGCCAACGTTCAGGACAGGAACATCTTCACTACCAGCTAACCATTTCTTGCCGGAGAGGAGTTACATTTCTAAAACTAAGCGGCCTTCCGCCTTTGAACACGACACGATTTCCTGTTCATTGTTTTGCGCGGTGCAATTTTGCAGAGGGCTTGGGTCAAGTTGACTCCTCTCCTCACCCTCCAACCCCCCCCCGCCCCCCCCCATCCCTGCTCTCCAAACAGCCTCCCTGTCCTCCTCCCCAAGAGCAAAAGGCTTCGGCCTAACAAGGTGTCAGTCATAGCTCCCCGTTGTCTGGGACGGCACAGTCTGTGGGATATCTGACAGACGTTTCCCCCCCCCCCCCGTATGTCTGAAACGCATCTTGAAACTCTCCGTGGTCCATTGACAGCTGTGAGTTCACTAGAAGCAGGTCTCCCACTTACTGTCTGACCACAAACCGTCACCTTATCACACATATCCTCCAGCCTCATCATCTACCTCTCTGAATATTTTTACAAGCGTCCTCACCCTCTGCCACGCAATCTCACTCCTTCTGTCAGCTTTTTCGTTTCCAATATTTTTGTCTATGTCTCTCTTTTTACCCGTGCACAAGCGTTCCATCTCTGTCACTCCTCTCCCTCTCTCTGCCTGTCTCTCTCTCTCTCTCTCTGTCGATTCCTTTACACCCTTCTCATTTGTTGTTCCATCTCAGTCTCCCTGGCTGTCTCCGTGTCCTTTCCCATCTCGGTCTGTCATTGCCTCTCGATATCTCTGCCCTCTCCCTCTCTCTCTCTTTCTCACTCTGTCCATAAGTTGGTGAGCAGACAGGTCTGGGAATGCAGGCCCATTGTACCAAGCCCCAAGGTATGCTTGCCTTCATTGGACGGGGTATTGAGTATAAGAGCTGACAAGTCATGTTAAAATTGTACAAGACATTGGTTCGGCCGCATTTAGAATATTGTGTACAGTTCTGGTGACCACATTACCAAAAGGATGTGGACGCTTTGGAGAGGGTGCAGAGAAGGTTTACGAGGATGTTGCCTGGTATGGAAGGTGCGAGCTATGAAGAGACGTTGAGTAGGTTAGGGTTGTTTTCAATAGAAAAAAGGAGATTGAGGGGGGGACCTGATTGAGGTTTACAAAATCATGAAGAGTATAGACAGGGTGGATAGGGACAAGCTTTTTCCCAGGGTGAAGGACTCAGTAACGAGAGGTCATAGGTGAGAGGTGAAAAGTTTAAGAGGGATGTACATGGCAAGTACTTCACACAGAGTGGTGGTGGGCGTTTGGAACGCGTTGCCAGCAGAGGTGGTAGAGGCAGGCACGGTAGATTCATTTAAGATGCGTCTGGACAGATGCAGGAGTAGGTGGGGAGCGGAGGGATAGAAATGCTTCAGAATTGGGCGACAGGTTTAGACAGTGGATTTGGATCGGCCCAGGCTTGGAGGGCCGAAGGGCCTGTTCCTGGGCTGTAAATTTTCTTTGTTCTTTGTTCTTTCTATCCCGCTCGTCTCTCGTGAGTTTTTCGAGTTGCCCTTGTTAATCTCTGAGCCCATGTCCCCAGGCCAGGCCTTCGACATTGTTCACTCAGGGACTTTGCCACATCGCTTAGTGTCGCAGGTCGATAGGATAGTGAAGAAGGTGTTTGTTATGCTTGCCTTTATTGGTCAGAGCATTGAGTACAGGGGTTGGGAGGTCATGTTGCGGCTGTACAGGACATTGGTACAGCCACTTTTGGAATATTGCGTGCAATTCTGGTCTCCTTCCTGTCAGTAAGATGTGAAACTTGAAAGGGTTCAGAAAAGATTTCCAAGGATGTTGTCAGGGTTGGAGGATCTGAGCTACAGGGAGAGGCTGAACAGGCTAGGGCTGTTTTCCCCGGAGCGTCGGAGGCTGAGGGGTGACCTTATAGAGGTTTATAAAATCATGAGGGGCATGGACAGGGTAAATAGGCAAAGGATGGGGGAGTCCAGAACTAGAGGGCATAGGTTTATGGTGAGAGGGGAAAGATTTAAAGACAGAGAATCATAGAGCCATCAGCACAGAAACAGACCCTTCGGCCTAACCCGTCCATGCCAACCAGATATCCCAACCCAATCTAGTCCCACCTGCCAGCACGCGGCCCATATCCCTCCAAACCCTTCCTATTCATACACCCATCCAAATGCCTCTTAAATGTTGCAATTGTACCAGCCTCCACCACTTCCTCTGGCAGCTCATTCCATACACAAACCACCCTCTGGGTGAAAAAGTTGCCCATTAGGTCTCTTTTATATCTTTCCCCTCTTACCCTAAACCTATGCCCTCTAGTTCTGGACTCCCCCACCCCAGGGAAAAGACTTTGTCTATTTACCCTATCCATACCCCTCGTGATTTTATAAACCTCTATAAGGTCACCCCTCAGCCTCCGACGCTCCAGGGAAAACAGCCCCAGCCTGTTCAGCCTCTCCCTGTAGCTTAAACCCCCCAACCCTGGCAACATCCTTGTAAATCTTTTCTGAACCCTTTCAAGTTTCACAACATCTTTCCGATACAGAACTACACACAATATTCCAAAAGTGGCCTCACCTAACAGGCAATGATTTTCACACAGAGAGTGGTACGTGTGTGGAATGCGTTGCCAGAGGAAGTGGTGGAGGCTGGTACAAAAACAACATTAAAAAGGCATTTGGATGTGTATATGAATAGGAAGGGTTTGGAGGGATATGGGCCGGGTGCTGGCAGGGGGGACTGGATTGATTTTGGGTATCTGGTCAGCATGGACGGGTTGAGCTGAAGGGTCTATTTCCATGTTGTACAACACTATGACTGTGGGACATTCCCGAGATATCAAAATTCGATCTGTCCCTGCTACTCACGGATGGAGTGCCCTCTGGGGTAGGAATTTCTAAAGACTCTCTCATCCCCCCACCACCCCCCGAGTGAGGGAATGTCTCTTCACCTCAGTCCTCAATGACAGGCCCCTCACCCTGAGGCTGCGGCCCCTCCCCCTGTTTTAGATTCCCCCTGACTGGGGTTTGGGGGGAACCTCTCAGTACCTAATCCTGACCCTTCAGCGTGGTCTCAATCAGATCACCTCTGAACCCCAGAGAACCCAGGCCCCGTTTCCTCATCAACGGACCACCCTCTCACCCCGAGCTCTGATCCTAGTGACCCTTTGCACCCGTCACTGTTCCGTGTCAGTAAATCCTGCCATTAATCTGGAGAATTAAACGACGTGGCGTGGTCATACTGAAGCCCGCTTGAAAAGGAAAAGATCAGCAAACATTTGCCTTCCAATTTTCCTGCTCTACTAGAGGTCGCAGAGGCCATTCAGCCCCTCATGACCACACCAGTCATCAGGCACCTAGCTCCTCAGATTTCCCAGCACTTGGCCCATCCCCATGTAGGCCACTGTGCTTAGAACGTTAATGTGAAATCCTTTCGCAATGTCGAGAGTAAGGTTCCCACCTCTCCGACCCAGTCAGTTTTCGACACCCACCAGTCCCTGGATGGAAACAAAAATCCTTTCGTTCCCTTTGTGCTTCCTGAAATATCCACTCCAGTTTCGTCAGAGAATCCCTACAGCGTGGAAACAGGCCATTCGGCCCAACACGTCCACACCGACCCTCCAAAGAGTAACCCGTCCTGAACTATTTCCCTGTATTATTACTCTGCATTTCCCATGACTGTTGCAACTAACCTACACGCCCCTGGGCACTATGGGACAATTTAGCACGGCCAATCCACCCTAACCTGCACATCCCTGGGCACTATGGGACAATTTAGCATGGCCAATCCACCCAAACCAACACATCCCTGGACACTATGGGACAATTTAGCAAGGCCAATCCACCCTAACCTGCACATCCCTGGGCACTATGGGACAAGTTAGCACGGCCAATCCACCCTAACCTGCACATCCCTGGGCACTATGGGACAATTTAGCACGGCCAATCCACCCTAACCTGCACATCCCTGGGCACTATGGGACAATTTAGCACGGCCAATCCACCATAACCTGCACATCCCTGGGCACTATGGGACAATTTAGCACGGCCAATCCACCATAACCTGCACATCCCTGGGCACTATGGGACAATTTAGCACGGCCAATCCACCCTAACCTGCACATCCCTGGGCACTATGGGACAATTTAGCACGGCCAATCCAACCTAACCTGCACATCCCTGGGCACTATGGGACAATTTAGCACGGCCAATCCACCCTAACCTGCACATCCCTGGGCACTATGGGACAATTTAGCATAGCCAATCCACCCTAACCTGCACATCCCTGGGCACTATGGGACAATTTAGCATAGCCAATCCACCCTAACCTGCACATCCCTGGGCACTATGGGACAATTTAGCATAGCCAATCCACCCTAACCTGCACATCCCTGGGCACTATGGGACAATTTAGCATAGCCAATCCACCCTAACCTGCACATCCCTGGGCACTATGGGACAATTTAGCATAGCCAATCCACCCTAACCTGCACATCCCTGGGCACTATGGGACAATGTAGCACGGCCAATCCACCCTAACCTGCACATCCCTGGACACCATGGGACAATTTAGCACAGCCAATCCACACTAACCTGCACATCCCTGGGCACTA
>NW_025209467.1:11141-12726 GCF_004010195.1 Chiloscyllium plagiosum
CACTATGGGACAATTTAGCACGGCCAATCCACCCTAACCTACACATCCCTGGGCACTATGGCACAATTTAGCATGGCCAATCCACTCTAACCTGCATATCCCTGGACACTATGGGACAATTTAGCATGGCCAATCCACCCTAACCTGCACATCCCTGGGCACTATGGCACAATTTAGCATGGCCAATCCACCCTAACCTGCATATCCCTGGACACTATGGGACAATTTAGCACGGCCAATCCACCCTAACCTACACATCCATGGACACTATGGGACAATTTAGCATGGCCAATCCACCCTAGCTTGCGCATCTTTGGACTGTGGGAGGAAACCGGAGTACCCGGAGGAAACGCACGCAGACACGGCGAGGATGTGTATAAGTTCACACAGACAGTCGCCCTGAGCTTGAATCGAACCCGGGTCCCTGGCACCGTGAGGCAGCAGTGCTGACCACTGAGCCACTGTGCTGCCCCTTCCAGTTGCCTTCTGGGTAATTAGGGATGATCAATACACTCTGGCCTGGCCTGGGACTGCCAAGTCTCGAGACTGAATTAACCAAATAAAATCACATTTAGGCTTGGACAAATGCACATGGCAGTTTCCTGCTGATGAAGTGATTAGGGCTGATGAAACGTCGATTCTCCTGCTCCTCGGTTGCTGCCTGACCTTCTGTGCCTTTTCCAGCACCACACTCTCGACTCTCACTATCCAGTTGAATTTGATTCCCACCCTCGGCCATGCTTGGGCTTCGAGCCTAAGCTGCTCAGCACATTAACCGGGACTCCAGGTACATGGGCAAGTGATAATGTCGTCGCTACCCTGACGTGGCCAGAGTGAATAACTTGCATGCATCATGTTCCATCCACCATATTGTCGCCCAGTCACTGAACCTGCCTGGATGTCTTAATTACAATCCCCAGTGAGCAAAGAAAGAGTTGACTGAGATCCCATTGAGCTGACAGATCAAAATAAAAGAGAGAACAATTTGGTGGCAATGGAATAGAGTGGGACTGCAGCTTCGGACCAAGAGTCCCCAGTGTGAGTTGTCAGAGTTTCTTCATCTTGTCTGCAAGAGATGACAGAGTCCTCTTAAAGCCCCGCAGCGAAATGTGAGGGACTCCCGTCAGGATCACAATCGATACTAAGCCCCCAGTGTCCCCCTCCTCCTCACCCCACCCCACCTATTCCCAGAGACTGCTATCCTGCAAAGCCCCACAGTTCACACTCCAGAGCTGTTTCGTTCGCTTCACGTACTGGGGCAAGTTGTTTATGTTGAGCACCCACGAGGCAATTTTCGGGATTTTCGACAGGAAACCCAGGGAATCGGCCCGCTGAAAGGGAATACCCTCAGCACCCACCATCCCCGACCTGAACTCTCAGCTCGGCTCAGAGAATGACAATACACTCTGTCTGAACCACTCACCGGCTCACCTCCAATCTCCCGGGGCCCTCTCTCCCTCTCCCTCTCCTCTTCTCTCTCCCTCTCCCTCTCCCTCTCTCCTTCTCTCTCCCTCGCACTCATTCTCTCTCCCTCTCTCTATTTCTCCCCTCTCTATCTATTTCTCCCTCTCTCTATTTCTTTCTC
>NW_025209467.1:13649-16759 GCF_004010195.1 Chiloscyllium plagiosum
CTCTCTCTCTCTCTCACTCTCTATCCCTCTCTCTTTCTCTCACTCTCCATCTCTCTCTCTCTCACTCTCTCTACGCCAACTCTCTTTCCCCTTGGAAGGAAGAAACAGTTGAACAGTTCAACTTGTCTTTTGTAATTCACAACAGAGTTCCAGTGGCTCATTTTCAATATTTATTGGTTTTCTACTGATTTTTCCCTCTCACTCCCTCCAATTGGTAGGCAGGATAGTGAAGAAGGTGTTTGATATGCTTGCCTTTATTGGTCAGAGCACTGAGTATAGAGGTTGGGAGGTCATGTTGAGGCTGTAACAGGACATTGGTTAGGCCACTGGTCTCCCTGCAAGAGGAAGGGTGTTGTGAAACTTGAAAAGTGGTCAGAAAAGATTTTTTGGCAACGTTGCCAGGCTTGGAGGGTCTGAGCTACAGGGAGAGGTTGAACAGGCTGGGGCTGCTTTCCCTGGAGCGTCGGAGGCTGAGGGGTGGCCTTATAGAGGTTTATAAAATCATGAGGGACATAGTTGGGATGAATAGCAAGGATCTTTCTCCAGGGTGGGGGAGTCCAGAACTAGAGGGCATAGGTTTAAGGTGAGAGGGGAAAGATTGAAAGGGGACCTAAGGGGGGGGGGGGGGGCTTTTTCATGCCGAGGGTGGTACGTGTATGGAATGAGCTGCCAGAGGAAGTGGTGGAGGCTGGTACAGCTGCAACATTTAAAAGGCATCTGGATGGGTATATGAACAGGAAGGGTTTGGAGGGATATGGGCCAAATGCTGGCAAATAGGACGAGGTTAATTTAGGATATCTGGTCAGCATGGACGAGTTGGACCAGATGGACTGTTTCGGTGCTGTACAACCCTATGACTGTGCAACTCAAAGCTGTGCAGATTCGGGTGGATTGGCCATGCTAAGTTGCCCACAGTGTTCAGGAATGTGTAGGTGAGGTGCATCACTTTGGGGTAAATGTAGAGTAGCAGGGGAATGTGTGTGGGTGGGTTACTCTTTGGAGCGGTCTTGTTGGGCCGAATGGCCTGTTCCCAAACCGTGGGGAATTCTATGATGCTATGACTCATTTCCATTCTCTGGAACATATATTCCCGCCTCTTCGTGAGAAATCCTTCCCAGTCACTGTTTCTCTCCCCGTCTCTCCGTCTCCCTGTCAGTCCCTCACTCTTGATCTCTTTCTTTCTAAAAATGCGTCCACTTATCAGTCTGTACGTCTCGACAACTTCCTCACCAGCAGAGTTTTCAATTTGTTTCCTGCTGAGTACAAATTCACTGTGAACCAATCAGCAGCCTCCAGTGGCTGATGCCATCTCCTCTCAATCATTGGCTGTGGTACGTGGTCCGCACTTTAGAGACTTGAGCCCATCATCCGAGCAGATAAACCAGCTGCAGTGCTGAGGGAGCACCGCACTGTCAGAGGGTCAGTGCTGAGGGAGCACCGCACTGTCAGAGGGTCAGTGCTGAGGGAGCACCGCACTGTCAGAGGGTCAGTGCTGAGGGAGCACCGCACGGTCGGAGGGTCAGTGCTGAGGGAGCACCGCACTGTCAGAGGGTCAGTGCTGAGGGAGCACCGCACTGTCGGTGGGTCAGTGCTGAGGGAGCACCGCACTGTCAGAGGGTCAGTGCTGAGGGAGCACCGCACTGTCAGAGGGTCAGTGCTGAGGGAGCACCGCACTGTCAGAGGGTCAGTGCTGAGGGAGCACCGCACTGTCAGAGGGTCAGTGCTGAGGGAGCACCGCACTGTCAGAGGGTCAGTGCTGAGGGAGCACCGCACTGTCAGAGGGTCAGTGCTGAGGGAGCACCGCACTGTCAGAGGGTCAGTGCTGAGGGAGCACCGCACTGTCAGAGGGTCAGTGCTGAGGGAGCACCGCACTGTCAGAGGGTCAGTGCTGAGGGAGCACCGCACTGTCAGAGGGTCAGTGCTGAGGGAGCACCGCACTGTCAGAGGGTCAGTGCTGAGGGAGCACCGCACTGTCAGAGGGTCAGTGCTGAGGGAGCACCGCACTGTCAGAGGGTCAGTGCTGAGGGAGACTGTAGGAGGGTCAGCGCTGAGGGAACACTGCACTGTCGGTGGGTCAGTGCTGAGGGAGCACCGCACTGTCGGTGGGTCAGTGCTGAGGGAGTGCCGCACTGTCGGAGGGTCAGCGCTGAGGGAACACTGCACTGTCGGAGGGTCAGTACTGAGGGAGCGCCGCACTGTCCACCATCGACAAGGCACAAGTCAGGAGGGTGAGGGAATACTCTTCACTTGCCCCTGGATGGGGGCAGCTCCAATAACACTCAAACAGCTTGACACCATCGGGGGACCAAGCAGCCCCCGCTTGATTGGGCCCACATCCACAAACACCCACTCCCTCCCCTACCGACACTCAGTGTGTACCATCTACAAGTCGCACTGCAGAAACTCATCACAGATCCTCAGACAGCACCTTGCAAAACCAAGACCACTTCCATCTCGTCGGACGAGGGCAGCAGTTGCACAGAAACACCAGCCCCTCCAAGCTGCCCTCCAAACCTCTCACCACCCTGACTTGGAAATATATTGCCATTCCTTCACTATCCCTGGGCCAAAATCCTGGAACCGCCGCCTCCCCCCGCCACCCAACCTTCTCAAGGAGCAAGTGGACAATAAATGATGTGTGATTACCAGTGATGTCTCATGACAGAATTTTAAAAACCAGAGACATTCGTTCAGGGAGTCACACAATGTTTCAAAGTGGCTTCCTGTGTGACTACATCGTTATCATTTTACCTGATGAGGTAAAAGGATTTCATTAATCACTCGGGATACTATTTACAACGGATGCTCCGGACTTTACAAACTACTTAGAGATCTATTTTCTTCTTTTTACAGTTTTCTATTTCAAAGCAATCAGCACGAGTGATTAATTGTGATACTATCACATAAACACCACAAAGCAACATGATGTTCAGAGATCGGTACAACATTCTGCATAAACGAAGGCTACATGACAATGTCATGGGCCACAAACAGTACCGGAATATCAGTCAGAAACAACACCAACACCATTACTATGCACACTCCCTCAACCAAGAATCTTAGCATGTGAGATAGGCACACCAGTGAGGGTCAGTGTGTGTGTGTGTGTG
>NW_025209468.1:0-1001 GCF_004010195.1 Chiloscyllium plagiosum
ACAGGAGCATTGAGTCAAATTGCACTGAAGGTGAACTTTAGACCTTCGTGTTTGTATCAACATTTTAACTCTAATCCCATTTACCAGCACTTGAAAATTAGAAGAAAAAACAAAGAACAAAGAAAATCTGCAGCCCTGGAACAGGGCCTTCGTCCCTCCAAGCCTGAGCCGTTCCAAATCCACTGTCGAAATCTGTCGCCCAATTCTTTAGCATCTGTATACCTCGGTTCGCCACCAACTCATGCATATGTCCAGATGCATCTCAATTGAATCTGTACCTACTACAAATGCTGGCAAAGCGTTCCAGCCACCGACCACACTCCGTGAAAGGTAATAGCCACGTGTGTCCCCCTTAAACTTTTCACCTCTCACCTTGAACGTGAGACCTCTCGTTCTTGAATCCTTCACCCTGGGAAAAAAACTAATCACTATCCACCACTCAATCAGGACATCCCATCAATCTCCTTTTTTTCTAATGAAATCAATCCTCGCCTCCTCAAACGCTGTTCGTTGCTAGCACATTCCATACCAGGCAATATCCTCTTAAAAGTTCTCTGCACCCTCTCCCAAGCATCCACATCCGTTTGTTAATGTTGCGACAACACTGTACACTCTACTCTAAATGCAGCTGAACCAAAGTCTTGTATAATATTGATATGACCTGCTAACTCTTATACTCAATACCTCGTCTGAGAAGGCAAGCATACCATCTGCCTGACTGACCACTCTCGCCAGCCACCTTCAGGGTACAATGGAACTGAACTCTCAGAGCACTCTGCTCATCAACATTCCCCAAGCCTCTTCGGTATACTGTATATTCTTTTCCAGAATGAGACTTCACAAAATGCATAACCTCACGTTTGTCTGGAATGAACACCATTTGCCGCGCCTCCATCCAACTCTCCAGTCTATCTATATTCTCCTGTATTATTTGATAATGCTCTGTGCTTTCTGCTACGCCGCTATATTTCATATCAGCAGTGCCCTCTGCCAGCTCATTT
>NW_025209468.1:1254-4128 GCF_004010195.1 Chiloscyllium plagiosum
CCTCTCCTCAGTGAACACTGAAGAAAAATTATCATTCAGAATCTCACCCAATTTCTCAGATCGACACACAGCCTTCCCTCTTATCCTTTAGTGGGATAATCCTTTCTTTCGTTACCCACTTGCTTTTTATATATGAATAAAGTGTTTTGGGATTCTACTTAATTCTGCCGACTAAAGCTAATTCATGACCCCTTTTAGCACACTTGACATGTCGTTTACGACTTGTCTTAGTCTCCCGATATTCCTGCCGGGCCCGTTCAGTCCTTAGCTGCCTGGACCTTAAATGTACTTTCCTTTTCCTCTTGGCTAGTCGTACGATTTCTCTTGGCATCCACGGTTCAAGAACTTTGCCTTTCCTTTCCCTTGCTTTCAACATGACATGATTATAATTGTGCTGGAAAAGCCCAGCAGGTCAGGCATTAACCGAGGAGCAGGAATCTCGACGTTTCGGGCAAAAGCCATTCATTAGGAATCAGGCAGGGAGCCGCTGGGATGCAGAGAAAAAATGGGAGGGTGTGGGGCTGGGGAGAATGTAGCTAAGAGTGCAATCGTTTGATGGATTTGGGGAGGAAGGTGACAGATCTGACAGGAGGGTGGAGCGAAACGCTGGGAAGAACGATTGGCAGGTAGGATAGGTCATGAGGATAGTGCTGAGCAGGCAGATAGGAACCAGGGTAAGGTAGTGGGAGGGGAAATGAGGACACTGGTCAGGTCCACTTTGATTACCTGCGGTTGAAGTGTTATGAAGTGGAAGATGAGGTGTTCTTCCTCCAGGTGTCGGGTGGTTAGAGAGTGGCGGTGGAGGAGGCCGAGGACCTGCATGTCCTCGACAGAGTGGGCGGGGGAGTCGAAATGCTCGGCTACGGGGCGGTGTGTTTGATTGTTGCGGGTGTCCCGGAGATGTTCCCTAAACTGTTCTGTGAGAATGCGTCCGGTTTCCCCAATGCCAAGGAGACCACATCGAGAGCGAAGGATACATTAAATAACAGAGTGGATATGCAGGTGATATTTTGATGGATGAGGAAGGCTTATTTGGGTCCTTAGATTGCGGTGAGGAGGGAGCGGATGATGAGGATTATGCAGAGGTTGGTTCGATCGAAGGACAGGAATGGGGTGGGTGGTTGTCTGTCCTTGTTGCAGTTAGAAGGGTGGGGTTTCAAGGCGTAAGTGCGAGATGTAGGTGAGCTGCGTTGGCGGCTAGCTGACATGGGACACAAGTTATGGTCTTTAAAAACGAAGCCACCTGGTGTGCTCTGTGGTGGAACTGGTCCACCTGGGAGCAGATACAGCGGAAGAGGAGTAATTGGGAATATGTCAAAGCATTTTTGCAGAAGGTAGGGTGGGAAGAGGTGTAATCCAGGTAGCTGTGTGAGTTTTTTGTTTCTAAATAATGTTAGTGTTAAGTCTGTCGCTATTGATGGCGACGGAGAGGTCCAGGAAGTGGAGGGAGATGTCAGACATCGTCGAGATGTTAAGGTCGGGGTGGAATGTGTTGGTGAAGTTGGTGAACTGCTCAATCTCCACGCGGGAGCACAAGTTAACTCTGAAGCTGTCATCAATCTGGCGAATGTAGAGGTGGAGAGTGGTGCCGATGTCATTACAGAAGTTGGACCGTTCTATGTAGCCAACAGTGAGAGGCAGAGGTAGGGCCCATGTGTGGGCCCATGGCTACCATTTTTTGTCTGATGGAAGTGGGTGGATCCGAATGATAGATTGTTAAGGGTGAGGACCAGTTCAGCCAAACGAATGAGTGTTAGTGGAGTTTACTTTGGGAGAGGAAGAAACGGAGGGCTTGGAGTCCATGGTCATGGCGGTTGGACGTGTAGAGGGATTGGATATCCATGGTGAAGCTCAGGCTTTGGGAGCCGGGGAAATGCAAGTCTTGGAGGAGGTGGAGGGTGTGGGTGGTGTTTCGCATGTATGATGGGAGTTCCTGGACTAGTGGGTAGTATCACAGTGTCGAGGCCGGTGGGGATGAGTTCAGTGGGGCAGGAGACGTGTGCAACAATGCGTCGGCTGGGGTGGTCAGGCTTGTGGATTTTGGGAGGGAGATAGAATTGGGCGGTGTGCGTTCCCGAAGTATGAGGTCAGAATCTGTCGGTTTGAAATCTCTTGATGTGGTGAGGTTGAGTATGGTCTGGTAGACGATGGTTTGGTGATGGGGTGAGTTAATAGTCGAGGGGCAGTAAGAGAAGGTGTCGTCGAGTTGGCTGCTGGCTCCAGCAGTGTTGAGGCTAGTGCGCCAAAGTACCACTGCGCCCCTTTATCCATTGGTTTGATGGTGAGGTTTAGATTGAAGGAAAGGGTGTGAAGGGATCCGCCTTGTGAGGGTGAGAGGTGCATGCCTATCCTGCACTATCTTCAACCTATCTTTGAAAGCTTCTAATAGATCAAATATGGACGTCCGTCAAATAGCTGTGTCCAATCCACATTTCCCAGCTCCTGCCTAATTTTGATATATGTTGTCGTTCTGTTCGCCGAGGTGGAAATGTTTGTTGCAAACGTTTCGTCCCCTGTCTAGGTGACATCCTCAGTGCTTGGGAGCCTCCTGTGAAGCGCTTCTGTGGTGTTTCCTCTGGCATTTATAGTGGCCTGTCCCTGCCACTTCCGGTTGTCAGTTTCAGCTGTCCGCTGTAGTGGCCGGTATATTGGGTCCAGGTCGATGTGTTTGTTGATAGAGTTTGTGAATGAGTGCCATGCTTCTAGGAATTCCCTGGCTGTTCCCTGTGGAAACACCACAGAAGCGCTTCACAGGAGGCTCCCAAGCACTGAGGATGCCACCTAGACAGGGGACGAAACGTTTGCAACAAAAACTTCCAGCTCAGCGAACAGAACCACAGCAACGAGCACCCGAGCTACAAATCCTCTCACAAA
>NW_025209468.1:6174-16759 GCF_004010195.1 Chiloscyllium plagiosum
CCCGGACATATTAGTTTAAAACATCCCCAAAGCAGGACCAAAACCTCCCCCAAGTCCATTAGTTCCAGTCTGGTTCAGATGTAGACCATCCAATTTGTAATAGTCCATAAAGTTTATGACTTTTCGAGTGCATATCCATGTACTGTTGTTTTTCGAAGATGAAAGGTCGTATAATGTGTATTGCACCGTGAGTTGCTGCACAATATCACAAGAATAGTACTAAAATATGATCAACACATCTCCTGTCCCTACTTGTGTCGACAATCTTTGACCATTACTGGAGAACCATCAAAATGCCAATCACTCCATTCCGAATCTGCAGTTTCGAAAATACAATCCCAATGTTGTGTTTGCCTCCCAGATTATAAACAGAAGTTGAAACGTAAGAATCCCTTGCAGAAAGTAATGCAGTGCTGGTCTGAGCAGTTGAATAACTTCTGTGGGCCTGTGTGAAAGTGATCGACTAGTCGACACTCAGGATTCCATGGCAAACCGAAACGCATGTGGTCCTATCATCACTAACCTTATTCACAAGTGCGTACTGGATACGTACCAAATATGTCAAGCCGTATATTCCCACCTTCCACCCCGCCACACACATCCCCCACACCCCACCAATATTTGTACCGATAAATCCATTGCTTACTCAAAATCAGGTGCGTTGTGTTCAGGTCAGAGTAACTATAGCTATATAGGAAATCCAGACACAACCTCATTAAGGCTATAAGGGATATCAGGAGACGATAGTAAGAGACTATAGTAAGAGACTTAAATTAACCAGACATCCACATTTTGACATGGCCGACACGACATTATTGCCTAAAGAATGAAGCAGGAGAGATTAGTAGACAAAATACAGCACTGTCTGATGCACTGAATGCATTTTGCACTCGGTTCGAACAGAAATTTGTATAATAGTTCCACCTGCTTTGAGAGCTGCCGATAGATCTGTTTCTTCTGTCACCGCTGCAGATGTCAGATTGACCTCCATTAGAATCGTCCCAGGCAATCCAGTCAGATGGACTCACTGGTCATGTACTCGTGTACGATCTGACCGAGCTGAGCAAAGTATTCAATGACATCTCTAAATTCTCTTTGATTCAGTCTAAATTCCCAAACTGCTAAAAAAAAAACCCACCGTCATCTTAACAACAATGAAAACACATACAACCCGCTGCAATGATGACTGCCCTGTGACTGTGTGATGAAAATATTTCAACCTGCATTAAAGAACAACATTGGGTATTGGGAAAGGAGTTAACTGCTGTTGATGTTTTTTGTGTGTACATAAACCTGAATGGATTGCAGTTAATTAATTCGACTGACCACCGTGGTTAAGGCAGGAAGGGCATCGTTCAGAGGATGACTCTGAAAAAGGATCACTACTCAAGAAATGACAATTCCGTTTGTCTCCACAGAGGTAGCTGAGAAAGATAAGCTACTTTCTCCATCACTTTCTGCTTCTGTTCCTTTTGGAAAAAGGGTGACGTTTCAGGATACCAAGCAACAAACATTGTTAAAGTGCACAGCTGCAGGAGCCGAAGTTTTTTTTTCTCCTGTTCATTCCCCTAGTTTTATTTCCATTTTGCTTTGGTGCTTTGTTCCTCTTATGTCTTGTGTCAGCCCGACACTGCATCGAGACCAGAATGGTGGATATGGCTTTTCTTGACTTTGGTGACCTCTGGTATCAGCAGCAGGATTGTTCTCCTGCTGTTTTCGACCAGAGGAAGACAGGCTCATCCTGCAATGTGGGACAGCAGCGACGACGGTAGTGGACGCTTCCAACTGGTGGTGTCAGCAAAAGAGCATCTGCAGCCACAGCTGAACATGTGGGCTCTCCTGGCAGCGGTGTGAAGGACATCTGGTTGCAGAGTGCATGTGAGTTTGGTGGTGTCAAAGAAATGGTCCGTTTGACGAAGGGATGCTACTTGAGGTGGTGGAACCTCGATGCATTTGTTTCCAGCGCACGTCATAACGAAGTGTTGGAGGTCTCCTGTAAGACTGTTTACTGGCATGGAGTAGATCAGAAGGACTGAACTTTCTGGAAGAAAGATTAGATCTGACCTGTTTACATAATTATTTTTCTATTTTATTCCCAAGGCTTTTGGATTTTTTTGTTTCTTTACTTTTCTAACATTTCTTGTTTCCTAACAATTTGCTCGTTGATATCCGTACCTAGGTACCTTTGTACCTCCAATGGTGCTGTATTGTGACGACTATAAAATTATCATTAGACACAGTTCAGTGTATGAGACAATAAAGTAAATTGATTCAGTTCAGTCATATTTGAAATTGTCAATTGAATTTTATCCATTATTTGAGTTTCCAGTTTTGTGGCAGTAAACTGGAATATTTCAAGGAAACAGAGCATTCTAACGTAATGTAGATGAAGTTTAGGTTTGCAAACATGGAACATTGTACGGTTTTTGTTATATCTCAGTTGCACAGAAATGGAGATCTACTGGAATCCAGCGACTAATCACAGGGGTACTGTTCGAATAAAATTTGGTGCAGGCTTCTATTTGGTACCTTGAAGAATCACGAAACATGCCATTTAACGCTGATTTCCGTCCAGAGATGCTTTCAAACTTGCTGAGTTTCTCCAACAATTTCTGTTAATAAATTTACATAAATGATGTAGCCGAGATTACCTTTCTCTGTCCTGCTCTGTTCCCACTGAAAAACGATAATATCCAGCACCAAACCTATGTGCAGAATGTCCATTCGTCTCTGAGAACCTGTTACTTACTTTATAAACAACTACCTGCTGTCTAAAAAGTATAATTCGGTCTTCTTTCGGTTCTCCAGCACCTGTTGCAAAACAGAAATGTCAATCTTCAAACCATTTTGGTCATTCTATCATTTATTTAGGGTTCTTCATTGTTCGTCGTATGTCAACAATGAATAATTGAAGTAATTTTGTTGCTTAATCACTTTTCTTGAACTTTTGCAAACCTATTTGTAAAGAAAAATGCCATTTTCCCATAATGCAGACATTTGCTGATACGGTACTTCTAATGCTGTCTGGATTTATTTTTAACTCTTCAAGCTGAAGGCGAGCTTTTATCTTATTTCACAAAAGATAGAAGATTACAAGAACTTTCTGCAACATCACAACATGCATGCATTACTACAAGTCACAATTTTTGTCTTCCTGGAATCTCCATATGATGTGAATTTCGAAACACGTTAGTCCAATTTTTTTCCTGAAGCTTTATTCATGAAAAATGTACCTTCCACCGTGGGACATTTTATAGTTCTACTGAACTCTCCGACTTTAAATCAGGTTTTGCTGAAGCAGTTCACCAAAGATACATTTTAAAGTGTTCATAGGATGCACATTTCTTGAAATGCTTACACGAGAGTTTTTTTTCTGTATCAATATGTAGATGGTGCTACAATGTACTGTGCGGCGTTAGCCCTTTGCCTTCCAAATGTAGCAAACAAATGCTCGAGGGAACACGCAGCTACATTCGAGTTAAGTGCAAGCACAAAACTGTCTTATTTAAGTTTCCATTTGAAAAGGATAAATCTTATCTTCACATATTGCAGTCATGCAGATTTTGTTAAAGTAAGACAGGGCCTAGCTAACATGTACTGGGGACAGTTACGTGAAAGCAAATCAACATAAGAGCAGGGGTGTGTTCGATGATTACTCGCAGCAATTTCATTTACCAAAACAATGAAGCAACAAGCCCAGAGCTGCACGCATTACATGGTATATTCAGGAGAAAGTGAGGTCCGCAGGTGTTGGAGTATCAGAGTTGAGAGCGTATTGCTGGAAAGGGACAGCAAGTCAGACAGCATCCGAGGGGCATGAAAAATCGACGCTTCAGGCATAGGCCATTCGTCAGGACTTCAGGACTGGGAAAAATGGGAATGATGGATGCATTCCAGGAATGAAGAGAGAAAAACAACGGGGTACCAAAAAGAATGCAGGAGGTGCAGGAAGAACTAAAATGGATAAGTCCCCATGGGCCAATGTTATCTACCTGTGGTTAGTGAGGGAAGAATGAGAAAAGATTGCTGATGACTTGACCAAAATCTTTACAAACTTACTCGCCACCGAATTGGCCATTGAGGAGTGTCAAGCAGCTGATGTTGTTTCTCCGTTGACTTCGGGACATAGTGATAATCCAGGTTACCATTCACAGGTGAGTCTCACGTCAGTGATTCAAAAGCATTTGGAGAGAATTCTGAGAGAAAGGATTCATGCGCATTTGGGAACGCATAGCTAAATTACCAACAGTCAGCATGGCTTTGAGTCGCGCACCTGACATTTTACAGTCATGAAATAAATTTCCGAGGTGGTGCAAACATGATTATTGAGGACAGAACATTGGGTATTGTTCGTAAGGCTCGTAAGGCTTTTGAAAAGGTCCTCACCGTAGGCTTATTCAGAACAGCAACATGCATAGGATCCACGGTCACTTGGCTTGCTTGGCTTTCCACTGGAGTACAGCATGTCGTGGCGGATGGCTGTTTTTTTGGTTGGAGTCACGTGACACATAGTGTTATGCAGGGACCTGTACTGGTATCTCTGCTCTTTGTGATACAGACACAGCACACATGCACACACATGAATGCGTTGGAAAAAATGTAGATGGGTGGATTAGTATTTTTGCAGAGTAAACAAAGTTCAGTTAACTTATGAATAATTTAGAAGTTGATCAAAGTATCCAGTGGTATAAAGATCATTTCCCAGATATTGGCAGAGAAATGGCAGACCAAGTTCAATACGGATAACTGTGTCTTGCTGCTTTTTTGCAAATGAAATGTTAAGTAAAATTATACACTTAATGGCAGACCTAATGTTCAGGTATCCAGAAAGCACTCATGTACAGGGATCTTCTGATTCATGACTACACGTCCCTGAATATGACCACGGTGGGAGAGCAGACTTAAGGCTTGATTGCTTTTATCGTTTGGGGAATTAAATAGAGGAGTCAGGTTTGCATTTTGCAAATTATTAAGAATTTGAATTGATCAAACTTAGGGTATTGGGTTCAGTGCTGACCGTTTCATTTCAGGAAGATGTGAGAGCTTTGGAGTGGGTGGGAATACATTTGCCATTATGTTTTCCTGGATTGGAAAATATGCGCTTTATGGAGAAGCTAGAAAGATTGGGGCACTTCTTCTGAAGCGGCGGAGGGTGAGGCAAGACTTCTTAGAAATCTGCAAATTTATGTGATGCATAGATAGAGTTAATGATCAGAATCTCTTTTCCAGCGTCGACAGATCTAGCATTAGGGGAGGGTGACATTTCAAACGAGACGGGAGGGCATTTGTTTTTTTCATGATAGAGTTACAGGAATGTGCTGCCAAGGTAATGGTGGAAGTAGATCCACTTGGGCGATCGAAGGGACTTTTAAATAAGCATATTAATATGCATGGAATGGAGTGATATGGCGCACAGACAGGCAAAAGACATTAGTTTCATTTTGCCTCAAGTTCGGTACATGATCATAGGCTGAAGTTCCGTTCCTTTGTGTTTAGTTGAAGGTAACATGTTGGGGGATGTGGAAAGTGGGGCTTAAAAGCTCGAGGACACAATTAGAAGAGAAAATTGCGATCTGAGAACATTCTGGCAGATAAGATTAGGAAAAATCAAAAATGTTTTACAAGAATAAAAAAGGTAAACAAAAACTAATGAGGGAAATATTAAGGTCGACGAGGGACCAAGGCCTACTCTGTGGGTGAAAATCAACAACATTGGACGACTGCGAATTGCATACTTCACACATATCTTCCCTACAGACAAGGAAGATTTAAGTGCAAACCGTTACCACGTTATGTGTGATGTTCCTGAGCAGATTCAGAGAAAAACACGGAGTTTTAGGTGATTTTGGTGGATTTAAAATTGAACAAATATACACATCTTAACACGAGTTGTATCCTAGACTATTGCAAGAGATAACGAGTAAAAAAGCTGTACTGCTGACACAATTTTGGACTTATCTCTGACAACAGGGGAGGTGCCAGAGGTCTGGAGGACTGCCAGCAATTTTCCAAATTGCAAGAATGTGTTCTTCTTAGAGCAGAGAATTACTCGTTAATTAGTGGAACCAAGGATTTCTGATACTATTGGAGAAAATAGTGAAGGATAAGTTTCAAGTCTGTTCAAATTCTGAGCGTCATTGCATCCTTACAGTGCACAGGCAGGCCATTCAGCCCGTCGAGTCCACACTTAAACATCTAAGAGTTGCTCCCGCCAACCTATCACTGTGAACCTGCATTTTCCATGTCTAATCCAGCTATGCTGCACAAGTTGGCATGGCCAATCCATCTAATCTTCCCATTGTTGGACTTAGAGGGACAGTGCTGATCAGGGATATCAGCATGGATATGGCAGACGGAGAAAGTGAGGACTACACATGCTGGCGATCAGAGTTTAAAAATGTGTTGTTGGAACGGCGCAGCTGGTCAGGCAGCATCAAAGGAACAGGAGAATCGACGTTTCGGGCATAAGTCCTTCTTCAGGAATGAGGCGGGTGTGCCAAGCAGGCTAAGATAAAATGTAGGGAGGAGGGACATAGGTGAGGTATGTTGGGAATACGATAGGTGGAATGAGGATACGGCGAGGGTGATAGTCCAGAGAAGGGGTGGGGGCAGAGATGTTGGGAAGAAGATTGCAAGTCAAGAAGACCGTGGTGAGTCTGAAGGTTGTGACTGAAAAAAGGTGGGGTAGGGGAAATGAGAAAGCTGGAGAAATCTGCATTCATCCCTTGTGTTGGAGGGTTCTGAGGCGGAAATTGAGGTGCCCTTCCTGCAGGCGCCGTGTTGCTATGGTCTGGCGATAGAGGAGGCCAAGGACCTGCATGTCTTTGCCGGAGTGGGGGCGTGAGTTAAAGTGTTCAGCCACGGGGTGGTTGGGTTGGTTGGTGCGGGTGTCCAAGAGGTGTTCTCTGAAACATTCCGCAAGTAGGGGGCCAGTCTCCCGAATGTATAGGAGTCTACATCTGGTGCAGCGGATGCGGTAAATGATGTGTGTGGATGTGCAGGTGAATTTCTAAACATATGGAACGATCCCTTGCGTCCTTGGAGGGAGGTGATGGGGGAGGTGTGTGTGCAAATTTTGCATTCCTTGCAGTTGCAGGAGAAGGTGCCGGGAGTGGAGTTTGGGATGGTGGCGGTTGTGGACCTGTCAAGTGTGTCACGGAGGGAGTGGTCTTTTCGCAATGCTGATAGGGGTGGGGAAATATATCACTGGTGGTGGGGTCCGTTTGGAGGTGGCGGAAATGACGACACATGATACGATGCATATGGAGGTTGGTGGGGTGGTAGGTGAGGACCAGTGTGGCTCTGTTCTGGTGGCGATTGGAGGGGCGGGGCGCAAAGGCGGAGGAGCGGGAAGTGGAGGAGATGCGGTGGAGAGCAACGTCGACCATGTCTGGGGGAAATTGCGGTCTTTGAAGAAGGAGGCCATCTGGGTTGTTCGGTTTTGGAAATGGTCTTCCTGGGAGCAGATGTGGGGGAGACGAAGGAATTAGAAATATGGGATGCCGTTTTTACAAGGGGTAGGGTGGGAGGAGGTGTAGTCTAGGGAGCTGTGGGAGTCAGTCGGTTTACAGTAAATGTCCGTGTTGATTTGGTCGCCCGAGATAGAAATGGAGAGGTAGAGGAAGGGGAGGGAGGAGTCTGAGACGGTTCAGGTAAATTTGAGGACTGGGTGGAAAGTGTTGGTCAAGGGGATGAACTGTTCAATCTCCTCGTGGGAGCACAAGGCTGCACCGATACAGTCATCGACATAGCAGAGGAAAAGGGGGGTTGGTGGTGCCAGTGTAGCTGCGGAACCTGGACTGTTCCACATATCCTACAAAGAGGCAGGCATAGCTGGGGCCCATGCGGGTATCCATGGCTACTCCTTTGGTTTGAAGGAAGTGGAAGGACTGGAAAGAGAAGCAGTTCAGAGTGAGTACCAATTCAGTCATTTGAAGGCGGGTGTCAGTGGAAGGGTACTGGTTGGTACGGCGGGAAAGGAAGAAGCGGAGGGGGTTGAATCATTCGTGATGGGGGATGGAGATGTACAGGGACTGGATGTCCATGGTGAATATAAGGCATTGGGGACCGGGGAAGCGAAAATCATGGAGCAGGTGGTCGCCGTAGGTTCTGTCCGGAACGTCAGTGGGGCGTTCATAGATTAAGGGGTCAGGACCCTGCCGAGGTATGTAGAAATGAGTTCTGTGGGGCAGGAGCAGGCTGAGACAATGGGTCTGCCGGTGCACTCACGTTTGTGGATTTTCAGCAGAATGTAGAAACGGGCTGTACGGGGTAGTTGGACTATGAGTTTGGAGGTGGTGGATGGGAGATCCTCTGAAGTGATGATGTTATTGGTTGTCTGGGAGATGATGGTTTTGTGGTGGGAGGAGAAGTCATGGTCAGGGGAGCAGTAGGATGAGGTGTCCGCGAGCTGGCGTTTAGCCTCTGTAGTGTAAAAGTCAGTGTGTCCGCGAGCTGACATTTCGCTTCAGCGGTGTAAAGTGTCCGCGAGCTGGCGTCCGCCACAAATTCACCTGCACCTCCAAACACATCATTTACTGCATCCGCTGCATCCCATGTGGCCTCCTCTATATTAGGGAGACAGGCCGCCTACTTGCGGAACGTTTCCGAGAACAACTCTGGGACCCCTCGGACCAACCAACCCAGCTACTCTGTGGCTCAACATTTCAACTCCCCCTCCCACTCCACAAGGACATGCAGGTCCTTAGACTTCTCCATCCCAGACCATAGCAACACGACGGCTGGAGAAAGAGCACCTCATCTTCTGCCGAGGAACCCTCCAACCACAAGGGATGAACTCAGATTTCTCCACTTTCCTCATTTCCACTCTCCCACCTTGTATCAGTCCCAACCCTCGAACTCAGCACCACCTTCCCGACCTGTAAACGGCTTCCTGACCTCTTTGCCCCCAACCCATCCACGCTCACTTTAACCTCCTTGCACCCATCGCCCCTCCCCCAAGTCCCTCCTCCCTACCTTTTATCTTAGCCTGATTGACAACTCTCCTCATTCCTGAAGAAGGGCTCATGCCCGAAACGTCGGTTCTCCTGCTCCTGGATGCTGCCTGACCTGCTGCGCGTTTCCAGCAGCACATTTTTCAGCTATGATCTCCAGCATCTGCAGTCCTCACTTTCTACAGCTGTACAAGTTAATGGTAAGCCCACATATGGAGTACTGGGTACAAGTGTGGTTGTCTTACTTTAGGACAGATGTTAAGACATTGGAAGCATGAGAAAAGATTTACTGGGATGTCAGACACACTGGAAGGTTTAAGTTATAAGGGGAAAGTGGATAGGCTGGGTTTTGTTTTTAACCTAGAATGTTGGACGCTCAAGGGTAAACTTATGTAGGTTCAAAAAATCACGGGGGCATAGATAAGGCAATATCCAAAGACTTTCCCTCAACTTAGGGATAGTAAGAAATTATTTCAATTTGAGAGGGGAAAGATTTAAAAGGGATTATTTTCACACAGATGGTGGTGCGTATATTGAATAAGCTGCCAGTGGAAGTCGATACAGTTACAAGACTTTAATGACATTTGAACAGGGACATGGATAGAAAGATTGGCAGGATATGTGCCGAATGTGGGTAAGTGGGACGACTCCAGGGATGTGTAGGTCAGGTGAATTAGCTATATGAAATGCACGATTAAAGGGATACGGTAGATGGGTGACCCTAATTCAGATGGAATTTGGAGAGTCGGTGTGGAATTGTTGAATAGACTCACTTGTTGCCACACTTTTGGGATTCTATTCTATGATCTCTAGTTCAGAAAATCTGGTTTGAATGGATATGTTGGATCGGTTTCCGTGCAGTATGACTCTGAGATCAGACAGTATGTGACCTGAACGGTGAAACACAACTCTTTGACACATCTGATACAGTCATAAAGATAGATACATGAAAACAGACTCCTCTGTTCAACTTATAGACCTTCACTATCCTATACAGATGTGACGCCACTTTCAAGGAACTGAGAACCTGCATTCCAAGTCCTCTTTGTTCAGTAACATTCCCTCGGACCTTACCATTGCGTATCATTAAGAACCATCCTGATTTGCCTTTCCAAAATGCAGCACCTCACATTTATCTAAAATAAACTCCAACGACAACTTCTTGGCCCAGTGGCCCGTCTGATCAAGAACTTGTTCTCTGAAGTAACCATCTTCGCTGTCCACTGCACCTCCAATTTTGGTGGCATTTGTAAACTTGAGAACCATACCTCTGATGTTCATATCCAAATCGTTGAAATAAATGATGAAGAATAGTGAATCCAGCACCGATCCTTGTGACTCGCCCTCCACCTGAAAATCAATCCTCCACCATCAACCTTTTTCTTCTACCTTCGAGCTAGTTCTGTATCCAGATAAGTATATTATTCCCTGTAGCGTATCCTTACTAACCAGTCCGCAATGAGGAACTTTGTTGAACACCTTACTGAAGTCAAATAGATCATGTCCACTACTCTGCACTCGTCAATGCTATTTGTTTCTCAAAACAACTCAATGAAATTAGTCAGACTCAATTACGAACGCACACAGCCATGTTGACTATCACTAATCTGTCCGTGCTTTTCCAAATACAC